>NC_051432.1:21629086-21729086 GCF_001649575.2 Kryptolebias marmoratus
GGCAGTCAGACAGACAGACAGACAGACAGACATACAGACAGACAGACAGACAGACAGATAGATAGATAGATAGATAGATAGATAGATAGATAGATAGATAGATAGATAGATAGATAGATAGATAGATAGATAGATAGATAGATAGATAACACTTCAGAATACAAACATTGAAAACTCTATTATCACTCATTTATTAAACATATCTAGATGACAAGAAGAGCACTTCTCCTAAAGAGTATCCAGGAACAAACTTATATGTACAGAGACTGACTATGATACAGAACAGCCAGAATGTGCAAAAGTTTCAGTTTTTCAATCATCTGACCAAGAGAAACCTAATTATTTGCTTTACATTTTATGTACAGAATCACTAATAAAACCCTTATATTTAATCCCTTTAGAATAATTGTACTGAAAAAGGACACCACCACATAAACCTTTATTGGGGTAAAAAATACTGCTGTGTTCAAAACCTGAATACCCATGTGTGTTGTAATAACTGTTTTTACAATAAGGCTGTTCCAAAATGATTTGTGAGTGACAAAACTTTGTAAAAGTTACAAGAACTCCTTGTGCCTTTACCGCACACCTGCATGGTGGCGTCACATTAAAAACAATAACCAGAGGAAATGAAGTCTTTTTTTAGATTGTTCACACAGAAATAAAACTAATCCATCAAATTTATTGCTAAAGACCTGTCAACACATTTAATTTAGATGGTATTCGATGAGCCGTAATCCTTAATGAGAACTGGAGTGGCTGTCCTGCAAAAGTTGTGTCACAGACAGAAAAGTATTTGCACAATCTGGCGCCAGCAAACAGACAGGCAAGTGATTTAGACTTAACAGTGAAAACCCAGTTTCTGAAGAACATTGCAACACCAATCTCTGTGTGTGAAGTCCAAGATAAAGCACCCCTGTTGACCCTTTGGACATAAAAGAAGCCGAATGAGAGCACATTCTTTAGTCAGATGAGCCCAAGAGGACTGAATAAGAACAGTGTTGTCACAGACCTAATGCTGAGTAAACAGAAAAAACCGGCAGAACCACCCTCGAGTATAGACTAAAAAGTGTATTGTGATACATTACTCATTGTTGGTATTCAATATGCAAAACTGTTCTATTGTGGACTTGTTTATATAGACAATATGATCATATAGAGACAACTTGTGGCTACTACTTTCCAAGTTTATGGACTTTAAGGACTAAAACTCACAAGTGTTGCTATGCATTTACCAGCATGGATTTGGCAAATATTTATTTAAGTGAATGCCATGACAAGTAGGAGACAATTTTAAACCAAAGCATTAGAACAGTTAGTACATTCAAATTGCAGGAGAGTTGCAGAGGGCAAGCTGAATTGTATTTATCAGTTCCAACGGTGGCCTCTAGGTGTCAGTAAAGTGCTGCGTCACGTTAAATAAAACACAGAAGAAAGCCACGTGACTCTGACGGACGCGTTGGCCTGGCAACTGCTGCACTCTTTTATCTGCTGCTAAAGGTTGGACAGAGAAAATAAGTCAGTTTTGTTTTTGTTTTTTTCCATGAATGCAATGCAGCAAAAAAATTTACTGCTGTGTTTCTGTGTTTTCAGCTTAACTTTACTGGCCGCTCATTAAAAAGAAAAGACACGATTAAATGAGCCGGGCCTACGTAAAAAAGCTAATCCCGTGTCGCTAACATGCTAATTCAGATTGATGTATTTGCTACTTCTCTCTAGTTTTTCACTGTTAGTGAAACACACATAACCAGTTCACCTTGTGAAGTTATGAACAAAGCGTATTGATAAATCGAATAAGGGTAAAATATTTATTGTAATAAGTCGAACAATAAATATGTGGCACAAATTAGATCATATACGACTTTCGCTTCTTTTGTTTCCCCTTTCTTTACGGATGTTTGTGCTATCTAATGTCACATATTGATCTCAGCTTCTTCTTATTTTAATTAATATCAATGAGCGAATCTCCATGATGACAAGTCCTGCTTGTAATGTGAGCCATTTTATTTGGTTTATGAAATCGTCTTTTATTATTAAGTGGAAAATACCCACTTGTTTCTTTTAGCAACAATAGGCTTTAATTCAGTGTTTAGCTGATATGTCTGTTGCATTAAGGTTTCAAATGTAAAAAAAAAAAAAGTATTTTTCCTTACCTTTCAGCAGGTACCCAGAAGACACAATGCCTGAGGTCAAATCGATTCTGAGAGAAGTTCTGCCTAAACAAGGTTTGTACGACAGCAGTTTGCCGTTTGGACAGCAGTCCTTACATAAGGTTGTTTGTGGATCTCCGTACAACATGTGAACTGTCGAGACATTTGCAGGACTTTGCACTATTAGTCAAAGATTCTTCTGTGCTCCCTTTCAGTTTTCCAGCTCAGCACCACTTGTGTCACAATTCAGCTTGGTCATTTTCAATCAGTCATAGACGGAAAATATTAAACTGTTCGTTATCAGCAGTGTCTTTGAAACCTATAAGTCAAACTATAGCAGCAGAAGCCATTTAGTTAGTGTTGAGTCCGAACGTAAAATGGCACAAATCAAGTCTTGCTGCTGCTGAATTATTATTTTTTTTCTTTCTGTTTTGACAACATCCACAGGGCAGCTTTCCATGGAAGACGTCCCTACCATGGTTCTGTGTAAGCCAAAGTTGCTCCCACTCAAATCGGTCACCCTTGAGAAACTGGAGAAGATGCAGATGGAGGCTCAAGAGGCAGTCAAACAGCAGGAAATGGCGATGAAGGAGCACGAGCAGCAGATGCCCAGTTGAGGATTTGAAAGAGGAGAAAATGAATGCAGGAGAGCGGAAGACCAGTCGATCAAAAAACTAGTGAGAAAACACTTGTCTGTCACAAAGTTACTGACGTTTGGCTTCAGCAAACTGGAGAAATAAAGTGTTTTATTTATGTACTTTTTTTAGTTACAAGGTCCAAGTAGCAAGAATCATTTCTTGCTGCTCAGACTGTTTAGTATGATCGATTGCCTGTGTGTTTATAATGCTACAAAGTCCCAGCTGTGTGAAATAAAGACAATAGATTCATGTTGTAACAAATATATAACTTGTGGTGAGTACTCTGTTGTAATATCGACACTCAAAAGACTGAATATTTAATAGTAATTTAATAAAAAAAAAAAAAAAGTAATTCTGGTGTAATTCACTCCCCATACACAAAAATAAACACCGTTTACACCATGTTATTATGTGATGGGTGCTTTTCTTTTTGGAGGGGGTTGTCACACTTTTCAAATGACTTTTTGCAATTCAGCATTTAAAAGAAAAGGCCAAGCGCACTGTAAAAATAATAAAATAAAGACCAGCTGAGTAAAGAAGCCAATATTGCTTTAAACAAACATCCTCTCTTTATTTATTTTTCTTCAACACTTTCATAAAGCTCTTAACACAAATAGGTTATTTCAGTACAAATAACACGTCTGGAAAACAAGAGGAGAGGCAGTAAAACCAAAAAATAAAATACTGTACAAAACAACACGGAATGACTGACACTGAGAGGTGTGGCACTTTAAGGGATAGCTTATGTCAATGTTTATATAGAAACACTTTGAAGAAAGTGGTCTACTTCAGTTGAAATGAAAAGTGCAGGTTTTTTTTGTTTTTTTTTTAACCCCACCTCTAATTCCAGAATGTTACTGTTAGAAGGGACAAAACTTTACTCAACATTTTCCAAAAGGAAAAAAAAAAGAAATGCAAGTAAAAAGGTCATTTCGTCCTCTTCTTTCCAGGAATTCTGGCGCCTTCTCAGTACCGTTCAAGTTTGACGTTTTCAGCGTCTCCCTCGCTGACAAACCTCTTTCGGCTCCTGACAGAGACGTCACAAAACAGGATGAGTTAAACTGCAAAATGCTTGCAGGTGTGAGTATGTATGCATCTGCATGCTGGTCAGCTGACTTACCGACAGGGACACTGATCTCTTAACTTCACACCAATGACTCCCATGCTAAAGCTCTTGTCCACAAATTGCTCCAGGATAAAATATGCACGAGGGACATCAATGTTTATTTCAGCGATGTCCATGTAAACCCTTTCATAGCCCTGTAAAAGAGAGCAGAGCCACTCCAAACTGGATCTGTTTCAACAAACGAGCTTTGTCAAACTCTGTGCAGTTCTCAGTTCTAACAGCAGGTGGCTCCCTTACCCTTTTCATTTGGTCCACAGTGATGATGGAAGACAGGGAGAGGGATTTGAGTAGCTGCAGAACCATTTTGAAGGTTTTCTCCCCTTTGGACTCCAAAACCATCACAATTGCCTGAGGATGTCACCACAGCTTTGCATTACTACACTGAATTATGTCATAAATATCTTTTCAGATAAGAATTCCCTTAAAGCAGACAGATCTTTTTTACTAGCTTGAAGACGTTCCTTACACTTCTCTTGAGCATATCGTTCTTTTCCTTAACAAAAATAAACACTTTTTTATCACGTAAGGCTGTTCATTTACCTCGTAGACAAACTCGTGGTGAAAATGGGGAACCTCCAGATCCCGAAGGCATCTCTCAGCTTCCTTGCTGTCTCCAGACAGGATGTATTCCTTCAGCAGCAGGTTCATCTGACAACAGAATTCAAACTGTTAACCCCCCCATCCAGTCTTTGTTCTTTAATCAACCATTACACAAGATTTTTGAACCTGTCAAGAACTAAGCAGAGAAGTGCTGAATATTCCCTTCAACACGAGTAGCAAAGATGGGTAAACTGATACAGTATTTGCACAAAAAAGGCTAAAGTTTCCTAAAGTATTTAATAAAAAGCTTTAAATTCACCGTTTGGTAGTGTTTGCTTCACTACCAAACCCACACAGAATGAGTGATGTACCTCTTTAATGAGCTGTGTGACAGGTCTCTGCCCCCCACCTGTCCCCCAGTGGTTGTCTATACGAAGCCCACCCAAACTCATCTTCAGCAGCACGGCTGCCCGGTCTAGAGCCGCCCTGAGGATTAAAGATTACAGTTTTGAGTAAATGTTGCTTTTATTCTTGCTTCTACTGAAAGACACAAACAAACAGGCCTGGCATAGTTACTACAGCAAAAAAAACCTGTGCAGTTCTTACAAAGATATTTTTAGAAACCGCGAACAGAAACATTGTTTTAGAGACAAGCTGTTTCCACGTGGATAAGACGTAGGTAGCTCACAACATAAATAAAACGACGACATCCTCTTGAAGCCTGCTGCAAATCACTTTATAAAAATATTCACTCAGAGCTCCTGGGGCTGTTTCCTCTGTCAGATATTCTTAAAGCTCCAGATGTGACACATTTTGACTCAGCTTTGGCCTTTTTAACAGTTCAGCTGATTCAGTGTTTGCAATGACTCCCTTTATATTAAGATAAATAAAAACACGTGAATTTACATTTTTACAAAGTTGTTGATATCTACTAATTAGTATACTTCCTGGATTTATTAAAAGCAGCTCTGTGAGTAGTTTCACACAACTAACCTGTCTTATGATTGACAAGTAAACAACAAAAGCAAAAGCAAAAGTGAGTCATCCAGAGTCACATACCTTGCATGCTCACAGTCCACCTTGCCTTTGTAGCTGTCGATGTAGCTTTTAGACAGTATCTGGTCGCTAACAGCGCGTGCAATGAACTGGCCGACCAACTGAAAGCAAAACACCCCAGAGGTAAAAATGCAAACCATCCCGAACACATACCTGTGTGTACAGTGTTCAGTTTTAACCTGATTGTTTTATATTAACATGGAAATCCAGCAATAATACACGACTTTGTCAAGTTCAGTTTTTTTTTTTTTTTTATTCAGAGTGGAGCCCAACAAACACACTGACAGAATGGATGAATGACAGTGGCCTCGGAGGCCATGTGTGTTTGTTTACAGTAGCGTGGCCACATGATTTCTGGGAAACAAAAGAGCCGGCTTAGCTCCTCCGACCTCCACGAAGCCTGCGCTCATTGTTCCTGTACACACAGGAGGCAGCTAAATCACAGCTAACCCGTCGCAGCGGCCAGGCTGGCAGGCGTACGGGGAGAGCAGAAGCAAGCGCGCGTGTGAAAACGAGAGAGACGGAGTGAAGGTGCAGATGGTGGAGGAAGTGAGGGCGGGGAGGGGGGAAGGGCAGACTCACAATGCCCCTGAAAGCCACCAACAGCTCCCAGACCGGGGCCCGAATGACCGGTCAGAACAAATCAGACAGTGTAAGGAGGGGTGGGGTGGGGGGGAACAACAAATAACCCTCTGAGCGTCCTTTGCTGAGCTTGCATTTTACGAGCACAGGCGAACAATAGCTGGAGATTTCATGTCTGTGCAGACTGAAAAGGAAAGAGCTCACACACACTCTCACACACCCTCACACACACCCACGCATGAAACCACAGCGTTATTCCCCTCTGCTAAACAGCAGGCTGCATTTAAATCCCTCAAACTGAAACGAAACTTAGTGTAAAGAACATTGTTTGTTTTCATAAAGAGGCTGACAGAAGAGGCATAAGTGTTAAGTTGTAAAGATCCAAAAGGTAAATTAGTAAGAATATATTGGCTCTTTCAGCTCTCATAGATAACAGTAATATGATTTAAATCTTTACTTTTATTTCTTTAAACAGTTAATCTGAGCTTAATGATTTCAGTTTATATTAAGACTAAATCCAGTATTACAAAACTTCAGACAAAAACAGATAATTTCCCAAAAAGGTGCACACACACACATGAATCTGGACTTCCGGGAGACTAACCTGCGGGGCCCCTGGTGTGTCCAGGACCAAATCGGGCAGATCTCTGAGCAGTTTGTCAAAAGAGGACTCCATGTCACTGTGGGACAGGACCGTCCCACACAGGTCAACCAGCAGCCTGGAGGTGAGCTCCCGGTGGCTGGCCTTGGCCTCCAGGGCCAGAGACACCGCCAGCGAGGGCACCTCGCTCCGCATGGGGCCCAAGTTCAGCTCCGCAAGCAGCTCCTGGAATTGAAAACCAATCTCACCTTTAGGGGAGGGAGCTAAAATATATTCTTAGTTAGGTCAACATCTGTGCTAATTGTTGGTCAGCAGCCTGTGATTAATACACAGTAAATCAGTGTTCATTTATTTCAAATAAGCCATTCATAGTCATTTAAGGCTCAAGACAGTCAAAATGTATTAATAACCGTTTTATCACAGCCTTCCATAAAAACTGGCGGTTGCAAAACAAAGCAACATATACCGACAGGTTGTCTCCTACATGAAGTTCCATCCTGTAACACTTACAGCGACTTCATTTGTGTCTCCATGTTCAAAGTATTCTTGCACTATGGGGGTGACGGTCTTCTCAAAGTCCCTCTCATCCAGCGGGGGCACCACAGTCTCATACACACAGTTTTCCTGTCAACACACAACATTCCAGGTCTTGTGTTTAAAGGACTTTACAAAGCTCACAATAAATTGAATTTCTGTGATGCAATAATTTTCCGACATTCATCACACGTCAAACAAAAAGCAGAACAGACTTCTTACAGGGCTGGTTACTGGCTAGTATGAAACTTACTTGGAATCATTTTATCACAAACATGCATGCAGTGTAAACGTTGGAGACATTACCTGAGCTTCATCGTAGTTGGGGTCTTTCTCATCAACTTCAACTGTTTCGTAAACTTCACCAGTCTTGCCCCACACACCTTTTCCTCCTGCCCCACCTGCAGACATCAGGCAGGGAGGACATTAGTCAGGCTGTCTGGGGTTAGCTCATGTTAATGCAGATTCAAATAAGAATTAAAAAAATGGTAATGATTAGCAACATGAAAATTAACTGTTAGGACCAGGTTCAGAATTTTTTCCCCTTGTATAAATGAGTTAGAAACCCTGGTGTAAACAATGGTTCTGCTCACTCAGGCCACCTCAGAGAATGATTCTGCTTTAAATCAATAATTGCACACCTTGCATTTATGACAGCAACTGTGGGTCAGTTTTTTTCCCCCCAGTACACTGACTACAATCCAGAGCTGTACCTAAATGCAGCGTTGCCTGTATGTAGACCAACACATCATGCAGAACTGCAACTGCTGCTAATATGCAGCTTAGTCTACATCTTTTGCGTAGGCGCAAACAACAAACAGTTGTGGGGTCTGAGGTCAGCGCCAGCAGATTGCAGACGGTTTAAGTATCCTGATGCCAGAGCAGCTTGAAAATGAACCTTAAAACCTGCATTAGTCCCAACCAGTAGGTGGACAGAATGCTGTGTTTAGCTCATCCCTCAGGTCCCGTACGAGCTGTTAAAACAGTACGCCTGTTTGCCCACACAGAAAATCTACCTCTCAAAAAACTACAATGCTTACAGCTTCAATGCAGGCGAGCCCAGAGCTCGAATTACAGGGGAGCACTGATGTGGCAGCACTGTTGTGTAATCGAGAGAGGATGGGACTCTGTGCCAAGAAAAACTGGACATGCCTTTATTCTGCTGGCAAAGAGGGTGAACCATACTGCAGCCTGAAGAAACAACTAAAAACTGTCAACGGAAATCAAACCCTTCTAAAACACTGATATTAGTTCAAATCTGACCTGCCAGGTCAGACGAAACAAATGGACAATGATGTAGTGGCAGGCCAATATCCAACATTTTTGATTGGGTAGCCACTATGATGGCAATTCAGTCCTTCAATTGAATTAATGAAACCTTCATTTATTCATTTCTTGTTCAAGAGATAGTCTCTTATTAGCAATGCAAAACAACTGTAAAGTAAAAAGCCTTAAACGATATTATACTCAATACCCCTTAGAACAACAATCAAAGTGTCCAGGCAGATGTAAATATTTAACTTCCATCCTTCACATGAGTACCGTCGAGGAGAAGAAATCCTTGTACAACACACAAAAATGGTGCCGGGTTTTGCTTCTATCCTGTAACAGAAATTTCCAGAAAAGCTTTGCTTGAACAGATGGCAACACAAAAAAGAAGCACATTAAAAAGGGTGTGAGCTGCTTGGGATTGAACTGGCCACTTGGTTGCAGACTAATAGGTTTATGGCTCATCAGTGAAAAGCCAACCAGTGATGTAGCACCTTCGTCTTCATAGCACTGGGAAGTGCAACACCCAGGCTGTGGTGGTGATGAGATTGCCCTTTGGAAAAACCAAACCCACACAGTCCCTTTTAAAAAGCACACCAAAAACCATCCTACCTTTCTTCGGCAGGCCTCTGCCCTTTCCCATTCGTGACTTTCGGTCCATCAGCTTGCTTTTGGGACTTGTAGGTGGTGCAGAGGTTCCTTTATTCACGTCGCCATTGTCACTGAGGGAGTCCCCTCTGCCCGAGTCCCTGGAGGAGTTCTTTCTCAGCCTCCGCTTGGCCTTCGCCTTGAGTCGAGCCTCGTGGATGGTGTTGCTGGACGAGGACAGCCAGTTACCGTTGATCTCGTTGCTGACGTTCTTATTATAGACCGCCGACCCTCCATTGTCCTCCTCTCCAGAAATGACGAAGTCGCTGAGGTCCGCGGCCTCTGTTGGATTGAAACTGTGTGAGGGCAAGCTGACGGGCGAGGGAGTGTGCATCAGTTCACAATCTCAGCGTTAGCATTTAGTCTGAAACATGGAGAACGCTTCAGCGGAAGACCAACCACAAAAGTGTTAGGAGAGCTGTTGAAGAAAATCAAAGAGCAGTGGAAGGAAACAAGCAAGTCTACCACTTCCACATGAGGAAGCCCCACTGCCCTACAACGGATACAGCTGATGAAGCATTTAAACGCTGGTGTGTGTGTGTGTGTGTGTGTGTGTGACACTCACCAACGGGGTTTGCGTTCAGCCAAGCCTCGCAGTCAGCTGCCATGTTTTACAGTAGAAAAAAAAAAAAAAAAAGAGTTCCTCGCAGAGAAAAAACCCCAAAACAAAAACAGTCCAGCAGCAGAAATCCCACGGGTACCTTCAAGACATTAAAGACAAATTAAACAAATCAAACCTTATGGACGGTGATGATATGTCCAGACATGTTACAACTTAACGGTTCTCCCTCCCCCCTCCTTTCTTTTTTTTTTTTTTTGTTCATTCAAATTCACACACGGACTGTTGATAAACAATGGCTAGCTTCAACGATCTGTGCGGATTTTAATTACACGAAACCTTCGTCTAAGTGCGCAATGCAAAGATAACCGCTGCTACACGAATAAAAACACGTACGTAGCTGCGTATTTTTTTGTGCGTCGCTAACATTGCTGCTTTCGGTTGTAACGTCAGAAACTTCAGCTTTTAATATCAGCTGTAATTAACCATTAGACTCGTGACGACGCAAACCTGCATTAAAAACCAGCTGTTTTAATTAAGTGACTCACAGTGAAATCGCCAACCGACTCCCGGAGCCGAGATACAAAAACTCCGTCTCAAACAACGCCGTTGTTTTTGTCCCCTACTTACCCAGCAACGCAGTCGCTCGGTGCGGTGTTTTTCTTTTCTGATTGGCCGAAAGGAGGGGGGCCGATCGTCGGACAGCCAATGAAAACGGAACACGGGATTTTCTTCTCGCAAGTTCCACGAGGCGCCTCTGTTTGCTCGAAGCGCTGCCCCCTGTCGGCGCTGCCGCGGAACTGCACCCCCGGATGTGGATGTCGTCATTTCTTTAGCAAGTGAAAAAATAAAAAATACAATAAAAGATTGAGCAAAAATAAAGCTGACGATAACAAATGTTCATCACGACAATTATGTTTGTTTTTGATGTAAAAATAATGTGGCTACAGCACTGATTGTTAGCAGATTGAGTTAGGGTTAGGAAAACAAAAACAACAAAGTACTTAAATTTTTGATTTAGAAGAAATAGTTTTTGTTCATTTTTGCTTAACCATTTACATCTGCACATTTAATAAATTTACCAGTCATGAAGATGCCTTTGTGCCAAAATATGTGACATGGTGTAAAATTGCATCATCTCTTCAGACACTTCAGGCAAAATTTGAAGGCATTCCAATTAGACCGAATACTAATGTCATTTTAGCCATAAACTTTATTATAAATTTACCCCAAAACACCAGAATATATGTGTATATCATAACTCCATTAAACATACCTAAATATTTACTAGGATAAAAATGGCCTTGAGAATTAAAAGCAAATGTGAAAAGCCCCCAAAAATGAAAAATTCAAAATTAGTGCGACTGGCACAACAAAGCTTTAAAATACAAATAACAAAAGTGCAATTTTGTGGTCTTTTTGATGTAAAACATAAAGATCAGCTCTTTTATGAAAAAGAATATTAATAGATGCTTGAAACCCATTTTTTAATCAGATGAAACAAAGAATCTTTTTTCCTGTTAGATGAAATCCAACATTTATTACCTCAGTGGATTCAGTCCTGACTGAAGATTGGGTGATTTTGCTGATGGTGGACCAAATTAAGGGTTTTGGCAACATGAAAGTTTTGAATACCATTACAAAGACTTGAGGATATTAAAGCTCTGTTGTTTTTTGCCTCAACACTTGAGGGAGCTCTTTTACAGCAGAAAAAAAACATTTGTTAGTGGGTGTATCTCCTGACCCTCCCTTCAATTAAATGTGTTTTTACCTAAGCAAATCACAAAAAAAAGTGACCAGAAGCTGGATTTTTGCAACTTTGAGACATGAGCAAAGTTTATTTCAGCATTTTTGCATCAAAAATTATAGGAAACGTTTTTCCATGAAAAAAAAACACAGTTTCTGATTTCACAGGATCAGTATTCACAGTAAAACCAGTCCGACCCGATGTGACAGATTACCTGAACATCTTCATGTTTAACTGATAAATATGTGGTCCAGTTTAAGGCCTTTGATATCACATGAGATGACACATGACAGCAATCATCTTATTCATCAAATCTAACAAAAACCTAAAGAAAAATACATCTTTTGCATAGTTACACCATAAAGAATTTTGTTTTGATAGAAAAACGCTGCGATTTTCAGTCAGTGAGAGGCTCAAAACACCAAAGGATGGCAAGCCATAATTATAATTCATGCAAAATTATAGTTTTTACAGTTATGTTTTTTGACAAACCTGAGAACGTATTCAAGATTTTCTTTCTTTTAAATGAAAAAAAAAATGCATCACTTTGGAAGTTCAGACTGCAACAAAACCAAATGAAACACAAACTTAGGAAATTTAACAAAATTTGCACAGCATTTTGGACTGAACAACAAAGAGGGCAAACATGACACAATACTGATCCTTGATACAATTCTTACTTTGGATTCGTTTCATTTATATGAATGGGATTTTGTAGCTTTAGTCAAATTACACTTTTAGTTTCGTTCTTATCACAAAATGTATTCAACTGTAAACATTTGTTTGGATAATGTCCAAAACCTGACATGGTTATTTAAGCATAAACCTTAAAATCCTGCCTGATTCAGTGTTTTTATCCATGCTTTTCCATTGAACGCAGTTCAGCCTGCACTGCTGCGTGTGAACCTTCCAGTCAAAAGCCTTAAAACCAATTTTAAAAAATGCTATAATCAAAATCTGCTGCCTGAGTTTTGACTTCTTTAGAATATCTTTTCATCACTTACAGTGCCTTAATAAAAGAGTCACACCCCTTAAACTTTTCCACATTTTGTCACGTTCCAACCAAAAACCTCAATGCTTTTTACTGGGATTTTATGCGACAGACCAACACAAAGTAGTTGTGAAATGGAAAGAAAATGATACATGGGCTTCATGTACAAATAAAAATCTGTGAAGTGAGGCTCTCTTTACTCTGATAAAATCAAGAGCAACCATTTGCTTTCAGAAGTCTCTTCATTAAGTCCAACTGTGTGTAATTTAATGAAAATCCAGCTGTTCTGTGAAGGCCTCAGAGGTTTGTTACAGAGCATTAGAGCCTCAAACAGCATCATGAAGATCAAGGAACACACCAGAAAGATCAAGGATAAAGTTGTTGTAAAGTTTAAAGCAGGGTTAAGTTATAAAACAATATCCCAAGCTTCAAACACCTCACTGACCACTGTTCAGTCCATTTTCTGACAATGGAAAGAGTATGGCACAACCACAAACCTACCAAGGCATGTCTGTCCACCTAAGCTGATCAGAGAAGCAGCCAAAAAGCTTAATGTGACTCTGGAGGAGCTGCTTAGGGCCACAACTCAGGTGGGAGAATCCGTCTACGGGACAACTATTACTCCACAAGCATGGCCTTTACGAATGAGAGGGAAGAAGAAAGCCATTGTTGAAAGGAAAAAAGACAAGACAAAGGAGATGAAAATGAATTTTAGGATGAGCTAAACCCTGTTTTCATCCTGGGAGAGGAGGTGGAGGCGATGGAGGACTACAGAAACACTGACGCTCACCTGGGCAACAATCTGGAAATGCAACACTGAGGCTGTTAAAAGAATGGACTGAAGAGACTTTAAGAAACTCTAATTATTCAACATTTGCATTAAGAGGCTGCACATTTTTTTTTGTGCAACGTGTTGTGGCGTTCTGTCAGAGTACGCTGAGCAAACTGGTATAAATGTTGTTCTGGGAACTTTTCTGGAGACGCCGTAGCTGACTGTGCAAAGAAACATAAAAAAGTAACGCTCAACACTTCACATCCTCTAACACCATTAAACATATGCATTCAATCAGCTCTGCTTCGACCCCACAATTACGCCAGTCCCATTCTGATACTCTTCATTACACATAGTATCAATGGCAGCAAGTACGCAGTTTTTTATTTAAAATTAAAACAGTGCAGTTTTTATTTCAATTTCATCCCATTTAATTTAGTTTAATTGAAATAAAACATTACCCTCTCAGGAACATAACATGTATAAGTGCACTTAAAATGAAATAAATTAAATGTATTTTTACCTCACTGAGTCTTGTAAAATAAATTAGTAAGAAAACTGACAAAATAAAAAACAAATGATGCTTAAATCCTGTAACCTCATTACACATTTCACTTCAAGTATGTACAAAACTGAAAAATTCAAGACCTTAGTGTCCCCCTGAACATAATTCAAACTATTGCAATTGTCCACAAATTCAAGCTGTTTTGTTTCACATTGTCATAGTTTTCCTTTTTTTTTTTACAGCGTTACACAAACTGCACATGTACCCAGATCTTCCTCTGCCGTTCGCTGGGCCAGAGGTCAAAGGTTAAGACGGTGTCACTGTGCAGAGGTGATTACACCAGACAGACTGTCCTCTGCCAACTGGGACAGGTATTTCTGGGGGGAAAAAAATAAGACAAAATTAATAAGATTTTCAATTCAGCATGGGTTTAAATATAACAGACTGCCTTGCTCTAAGATGACGTCCTCACTTAAACAGAACATTTGCATCTTTCATTTAAAATCATTTAAACTCACAAGGAAAAACAATCAGCAGTTCTGTAAATATTCCTAAAGGTGATGTAGATTTTGTCACTTGATGACATAAAACAATGAAACCCCATTTTCAACATTTATCAGCACACTGTAAGCTGTATTTTATAAACCATTACCAATCATCAATCTGTCTTTTTTATTATTCAGTATTCATTTCATCATTCATTATCAAGGTAAGTCAAATGAAAACGTTTAACAAATTAGCACTGATTGTCTCAAGAAGCTAAATAATGCATCTAATAGAGTTAATAACCAGCTTTAATATGAAAATTTAAGGCAAAACCTTTAACCGTGATGGATAATAAGCTGGCTCAGTAATGTAGACGAGTAAAAGCAAACATTTATTTACTGTTTAAGTGATACAAATTAGTTTGCGCTGTTTACACCAGAACATATGTCGCACACAGCTCTGATATGCAGCACATGCGTTTAAAAGATTTTCCTTTCCCCTCTGGAACGTAATGTGTTAAATGTGAGCGAACGAGGCTCATCTCGTGTTTCAGAGCTGCTGCAGAGACGAGAGAAAAGCAGACGGGCAGATAACTGGAGAATATATTCAAGTTTGCTTTTAAATTTGTGTATGGATCTGATGGTTTTATTTATACATATTTTTAAAATTTTTTTCATGTTTATTTCATATAGATACCTAACTGCTTTAGAATACAACAACAAGTAGGAAAATAAGATGTTTTTTTAGTTTTTTGATAACTTCTAATTGTTTTTGCATGTCTACACAGTTTGATAGGTGTCAAGTTTAACACCCCTGTCCAGCATGAGTGAATGTCCACAGACGTTCACCTGCAGAAGACCCGTACCTGCAGGTTCCTGTAGTGCACGGTGCTGCGGCAGTGAGTGCTCTTAGCCGTTTCCTCGCTGGTGTAGAAGAGTCCGCAGAGTTTGCAGAAGAAACCAGCCTGTGGCACAATGAACTCCACTCCTGTCGGACAAAAAGCACAACCATCAAAGTTCACCACATGACAGAGGAGTGTCCCCTATTTTTCATCTCACTCATTTATTCAGATTAGTTTTCATCATAATCTAAAAAAAAGTAAAACTCTGCCATCATGTAGGCCATCTTACTGACTTATATCACTATATTAGTTTCATTTTCCAGCCAAAAACTGAGGCTAATTCGATTTATAATCATAAAAGTCCAATGAATCCAAATGTTTTTTTGATACTCAGGTATAAAATACATTTTAGCCGCTCTTCTAGAGGAACTATCGGATCTGTGTTTGTGTGCCTGCTATATTTTATTAATTATCTATTAACCTTTATTTGTAGGGGCAGTTATGCTGACAAAGGCCTTAAACTGAATCAAGGTATTCTTTCCATACTGTCAAGAGCTAAACACAAGTTAACGTTAAATTATTTTCAGATCATTTAACCATCTGTGGCAATTAATAAAGTGTCATTTTTGAATTCAAGTTGAGTTTTTCATTTTTCCAACCTTTTTAAATTATCTCTCTGTTTGTTGTTGTCTTATAATTTGACTTGGATTTGAATTGGATTTATGATTTGGACTTGTTTTTCCTTTTATATAGACCTTTGTTGTGAAGAGGTGATTCAGAAATAAGCAAAGCTGAATTTTTCTAATGCAATGTTTGAATCACAAGGTTGATTTTACCAACTCTGTCGATTCAGATCAATAAAAATAACAAACAGAACAAGAGTTATGCTTTCAGTTCACTTCTGTGAACACAAACAGACCCACACTTATAGCACATCACACAACTGAAACAGCTCATTGCACTTGGTGCTCTTGTGTGTATGTGTGTGTGTGTGTGTGTGTGTGTGCGCTCTTTTTTGTTGCTGCAGTACAGTTGTGTTTACACAAGTGTCCACGCCGCAGCAACAAAATACTGGCCATGTGCTCAGGCATGTCATCTAACCCTAATGCTAATACTCTTCTCTCCAGGGTGCTTTTCACAGCCCGCTCACAGAAATAGTTCTGCTTTGGGCCGAGCCCGTCCAGATAATTAGAGCGCCGACGCAACGGGTTATCCTGCTTCTTATGAGCTGTAATGTTTTATCTCGGGGATGAAGAGTCCAGACTCGTTACGCCTTTAAACCAAGGAAAACGAAATGTAAAACTCCAAGGAGTGGAGTGCAGGTCAGATGAGTATTCACTGAGAGTTAGGATTAAAAGAAGCTTCAGAGGAAATAATGAGGATGAACTCATTACAGTGGTGTCTAATCCTGGTCCTGGAGGGCCACTATCCTGCATGTTTTAGATGTTTCCCTGCACTTCAGCAGGTCTTCAAGTTCTGCAGAAGCCTGTTATTCACTCAGTCATTCAAATCAGGTGTGTCAAAGCAGAGAAATATCTAAAACCTGCAGGACAGCGGCCTTCCAGGACCAGGATTGGACACCACTGCATTAGAAAACCTTTAGTGAGTTCAAACCAAATGAACAGATTTGTTGTACAGGTACTGGAACACCAAACTATGATGGTAATACAAAGATTCAAACTAACCTCATTGTATTAACTACTTGTGAGTCATCATTTATTTAAGCAATATTGCAGATGATCATAGTTTCAATTAATTTCATAGGAAATTATGTTTTTTTTATCTATCTATTCACAAAATTACTAAATTAAGACTGACAGGATGTCAGCAGGGAGACAGAACTACAATTCTGTAGTTGCCAAATTGGAGGATCAAAATATTCTCACAAGTAATATTCTTTTTGCGTTCAAGCTTGCTCTTTATAAAAGGGTATATTTAAAAAAAAAAAAAACGATTAGGTAAAACTTGTAAAACAGTTATGAACTTTTTTCCAAAATGGTTAGAAAGAAACATAACTTTGTGCCCAATGTCCAACTACTGAGTCTCTGTCAAGTATAGAGTTAAATTTGGGGATTGTCTGAGTCTTTTTTGTTTGTTTGTTTGTTTTTAACTGTAGAAGTCAGAGTTATAAAAAGTGTAATGGTTACCCAAAGGGATGCTGTGTTCACTGACAGCTTTGTCTTGCTCCAGGGATGGTGATGAGGCTTCAATCTCTATAATAACAAGACATTTCTCTTAATGAAGGGAAATTCAGCGAGAACAAAAGCAGTAAAGTTGAATATTTTTCTATCTGAGTTTAGCTCACTAGCAGCAAAAAAAAATACTTATGATCAAACGGAAAATGATTATCCTGTAAACTAACAGTATTTAGATATTTTCATGAATAAATCTGTATAATATATTTTTTAACAGAGATGTTAAAATGTTTTTGTTTTAGTTTTAAGTGTAAACATTTGTTCCCTTGAAAGTACCTTTTCTTAGAGTGTAATCCTTCTGCTGTGCTCCATTATGGATGGTTTCCATTACTGGTCTTTCTTCTTGGTTTTTAATGTCCTCCGATAAACAAATATGATTTTCCATTGGTTCATCTGACGGCTGATTGTTAGCCACACTGCTGTCCCCCAAGCAGGTTTCCTCCAGCGCCGCCTTGAACTCCTCACTGGGGAAATCACCGATGTTGTTGGCTGGTAGCTCAGGAATCACTGGGTTCATTTTCCGCTTTTCGCCGCTCGGTGCAGCTCCTCCATTCTCTGCTTTCTCAGTTGGAGGTGTAGATGCTTGGCCTCCTACATCGCCGCAGGACTTCTCCCGCTCAGACTTCTCCTCAGATGTCTTCTGCACTTCCAAGGTTGATGCTGACGGCGACTCCTGCTTCACTTTTGACTCTTCCGCGACAACCTCTTTGGGGCAGGATGAGAACTCCTCCAGCTCAAGGAGGTCTGGTTCAATGATGGATTCATCTTCTCCCACTTCGTCCACAGTGACCAGCTCCTCCATGTTCTTAGGATACCAGCACTCTTCATCCGTGTCTTCATTACTTTCCAATTTCTTCTCCTAAAAACACACGTCAAGCAAAGATGTTATGCACCCATCATTAAAGAGCATTTTCATCATTAACCTGAAGGTGCTTGAATTAGAGATGATGTTGCCAAATTTTGACATGTTTATATCTTCCAATCAGTTTTGATTGAGAGTTAAGATAAGATAAGACCCAAACCCAAACATAAATTTTATCCTACTTTTACAATCTTGGATGCACCTTCCCTGCTACAATCCTACAATTAACCACAACCAGACTTGATCTGAATTTATGTGCATTTCCTTCTCCTGGTCAATGCTGATGTTAATGTAATGCCAATAATTTTATGGCTCCCCTGGTCTGAAAACATTCAGATGTTCCACATGTTCACTCACAATGTTTTTATCTTTGTTACAGTCCTCTGCTGGCTTGTGACTTTGCTGAGGTGAAACTGGTTTTTCTTTCGGCAGACATTCCTAAGAGATGAAAAAACTTTGTTGGCAGAAGGACGTGATGATTGTGCAGCAGGTACGCAGAAATCCACTTTTAAAAGTTACTCACAGTACTCTCAGTGGCAGTTTCTCTCGTTCGTTTTTCTGCAGGCGTGTGTCTTCTGCTCGTCTTTCGGCTCCTGTCTCTGCCCGGTGAGCTCGTCCTCTTGTCCTCTGGTAGTCTGCAGGGCAGCTCTTCACTCAACTCAAACTCAGAATGTCTCGACCGAACAGGGTAGTCACCACCGTCTCTCCTCTTGGGCTTCGAATTGTTCCTTTGGTGAGAAGTTCTGAGCTCCTTGTCCGACTTGTACACTTGCTCCATGTAGAAGCTGTCGTCCATGTTCCTGTAGGAGCTGAAACCGTGAGGGCTGTCTCGCGGGTGCCGGTCTCTGCTGCTCCTCATCACGTCACTTCCTCCCCGCTCATCTGCAGATCGCAAACTGAGATGACCGGAGTGTTTCTGGTAGGTCTTCCAACGGTCGGCCGTTCGCCCGTTGGGCCGATCGTCATCCACACCGCCACCATTTCTCCAAAGATCGTCTCGGTCCCTTTCGTCCTCAATTCTTCTCAGGTGTGACGAACAATCCCAAGAGCTCCGGTGGGGGCTCAGCCCATTGCTCCCTCTATCTGGACCCCTGTAAGGTGCTCCTTGGGGGCTGTGGGCCGAGCTGCAGGACGTAAAACTGGGGCTGTGGGAATGAGGGCTCAGGGATCGACTGATGGGGCTGCGGGAGCGAGGTCTCTCTGGCAGGTAGCTGGATGGAAATGATGAAGTAGATCACTTTTCTGGGTTTTCCAAAACTAAACAAAAATTAAAGACTGAAAAGACAAAAAGATTGCCTTACTGTTCGAGTTCTTGCATCTGATCTCTTTCTCGCTGTGAAGCGATATCCTGGATGATTGATTGAACATCTTTACCTGGTTTCTATACAGAAAAGATACTCAAGATTAGTGTCTAAAACACCCTGAAGAATCTGCTGTGTACGCTGCATTTACCTTGAGCTGCAGTTCCTTGTACCTCTTAGACATCCGAATGAGGAGTTTCTGATTGTTAATCATAGCTGGAGTCAGCTGGTAGTACTGAACCATGGCCTGAGCTGCTTCAACGTACGCCATCTCCAGAAATGCCTAATGAGTGAGCAGAAACCTCTCCATCAAATATAATACATCTAACAGCTTCTGTCTGACAGGGCTGATCTGCTCAAACAGAACTCACATTTTAGAGGCAAAAAAAATCTTTTAGGATCATCATAAGAAGGTTGTGTCATTACCAAAATAAATCACCAGAACAGTTGCTGCGACTGATAACGCACATTTAGTATGATTGTTTGATGATAGGGAAGATAATTATTTTGCAGTTTTGGTCGAGCTTAATTGCTGTTCAACAGCTAATGAAGGAGTGGCTGCAGCCCAAAACAAAGATGCTTCAATTAAAAAAAAAAAAGCACAAAGATAAATTGAGAATATATAATTATAGAAACTAGGTTTTTATAGTCATTATAAAGGTAAACTTTGGTGTAAACACTGCTTTTTGAGACTGTTAGAATTTGATTTGTAGAATACCTTCATAAAAGAATCATCAAAACCTTTTCTGCAGCAGTTAAGGCATCCTTCATTTATTTATTTAGTTTTGTAACTTAGTAAGTTAAAGCATGCAAACTGCTTATGGCGGGACAGCTGCAAACAAGCCTAAGCTTTTGATACTCGAGAAGCCCATTCAGATCCAGCACCACCCCACAATAAAATGGAAATTTTGCAAGTAACAGATCAAAACAAAATGAAACTTTGATTTAATATCTGTCTCTTTCTGGTTCTTACACATTTTCACTTCTAACTTCCAAACTTTCTCTTGGTTCAAACAATCTTTTACAGATGCTTTAATGTAAAACTCTGAACATAAGGAGGTCCAAAGCAGGTAAGGAGCTCAGTATAGAAGTTACCAGGAACATTTCTGATTAAATTAACTGTCTGAGGAGAAATGAAAGGGAATTATTTAGTTTATTTTGATGGTGTGTAACAGAATATTTGTGGCTTAAGATGATTCCAAACAGAAAACACCTGAACTGATTACAAGAGGAAACAGCTGAGCTGGTGAGGCAGGATCTGAGAGTGGAAACTGAAAAGTGACACACAGGGAACTAAACATGATCATAAAGGAATAAAATCTAGACATTAACACAAATAAATACCACAAAAACTGAGATTCTCACAGAAACCTGCTTATTTTTCCTTTATAGAACCCTGGGATCACATCACTCTTAAATGACACTAACTTAAAATAACTTAGTTTGAAAATATGAATATTTATCAATGATTATAAACAACACATTCTTAAAGAATGCTAAATAAAGTGCTGTACCTGATGGGTCGAACGCATCAGGATGTAGTTGGTGACTTTGCCGAAGGGCAGTCCCAGGTTGATGACGTCGTTCTCCGTGCAGCTGCCCTCCGGGAGGTTACAGATGTGAACAACACGACCGATTGTGGCTTTTCTGGGAGGAAAAGGCTGAAATAAATAAATAAATAAATAAGTTACACTCTTTAAATGAAATCATGCTTTAAACAATCCAATCACTGACACCAGCTGCTGGTGAAAGAATATGGTTGCAACAGGAGTTTAATTTTTGAATCTTGTGAGGAACACAGATCCATAAATCTTATTAGTGACTGAATTAAACTAACTTGTAAAAGTGTTTGCATGATGTCTCAGTCTGTGCAGCGTATCAAATATGAAGCAGAAAACCGTCTGTCTAACAGTATGCAACATAATAACACAGGGTGCCATTTATTAATAGCTCCCTGGCAGAGGTGAAACAGCGATAATGAAAGTTTTCTTGTCTGGATTTAGAGACGTGTCAGCTGACGAGCCCCGGACATTTCACACGTTTGACCCAACTCTCTCCAGGCTGCCAAGTATAACAACCTACGTTTGTGCTCCCCTCTTTAAAGCTGAATGGAAAAGAAATAATTAAGTGGTAAATTATAAACTTGTCCTAACAAAGCTCACTACACACTTTAAAAACAGATTTGGTCCTTTTTTTTCTCCAAATTTAAAGGCTTTCATTCCTACTGCAAACATCTTAATGAACAATTCATACTCTCATTTGTGTCTTATGACCTCTGAGCTTTTATGTCTTTAATTTTGTCAGAAGAGACTTGCATTAAAGCCTACAAACACTAGTTTAACCCTCCTGAAGAGCTCAAAGGAGGAAGAGAGACAGAGAGAGGTAGAGAAGCTCTTGTAACTTTGAGTCAGTTTGACCTGAAGGTTAAAAAACTCACCCAACAGCTGAGGTGGTTGGCAAAACCCCTTCTTTACTGACTCTTTTTTTTTGTTGTTCTCATATTTTTCCAAACAGCTTCTAAACCACCTATTCCATTCGGAAACAGCAACGTTACTATATTCATCATCATCCGAGCTGCTAACCATCATCGCAGAGAGCCGTTGTAAATGTTACATCAAGAGATCCAGTTTCCTGTAACCACTGTGTTGGAGCTGCAGTTTTTCCAGTGCCCCTTGTCCTCGTTGTCACTTCTGGATGAAAAAAAACCCTGACAGACAGTTTCAGGTGTGGGGTGGACTGTGGTCCTAATCCTGCCGCGGACCAGCAGCCACGTCTCACGTTTTACAAGGAATTAGTTCAAGGAAAACCCAACAATAACACTGGCTTCACTTCACTCAGTGGTAGAGTGTGCTTGTTTGTTTTAATCTTGGGAAATCTACGGAAAAGAACCAGATATCAGTGCCATCCCCATCTGCACAAACACATCTAAGAAGCTGTAATTGGAAAACAAGAAGCAGCACGGTGGTGCAGTGGCTGGAAGTGTCGCTTCACAGAATTAAGGCATCCGGTTCAAAAGTCAGCTGTGGGCGGATGAATGGAAAAATAAAATAAAACTAAACTCCCGATTGTTGCTCACTGCATTCACTTCTGCCTGATCTGTAAGATGCCATCCTTGTTTCATGGAGGCTCTGTGATCGCAGCCAAGGTTGGCTCTAAGCGCTATCATTAAAGAAATACTTCAAATCTTTTGAAGCTGGGTTTTGTGAAAAGTTTATAAACAGTAAATACTTTACCTGTTGCAGATAGCTTTTTGAAGGACCTCGGTTTGGAGAAATAGAGTTTAATAACGACCAGGCTGCCACGCTAACAGCTAGTCTTAATGAGGCAGAGACTGAAGAAGAACTTTAAATAACTGCAATCTTAAAAAGATTAATGTAAATTTTATAATGTTGTCAGTTCTGAATTAAATGACTATGACTGCCCCAGGCTGCAAAGTTGGCAGAAATATAAAGGTTTATAAAACAGCGTTCACATGAACCACCATGAAATTATTGAAACTGGTCTTGTTTTAAAACAAATCAGTCTACTTTAGTCTTGACTGGACATTATCCTGTCAATCCAATCAGAATTAAATTCTATTTCTGCTCAAACAGCTACATATCTCCAACAGGGAAGACCTAAATCATTTATAACCTTTCCACAGAACTCCACTTCAGAAGACACGGTATGAAATATTGCTTTAAAGTCTTTGTTTCCTGCTTCATACACTGTCAGCCTCCTGAAAATAAACTAGAAAAACATCAAACCTCTTCAGACCTAACGTGTGTTCAGCTGTAAATGGTTTTTGTTAAAACCTTCCCACTCTCAACACTTTGACCTTGTAAGCATGATTCAAGCCCCCTCACACAGCTCCTTCCTGCTTTCACTGCAGCGTAACGTTAGCAGGAGTTTGTCGTCGGGACACGTCTGTTTATCAGCCTCCATGTTGGTTGATCTGGGCAGATGGTCATTTGGGTTTCACAGTTTCTCCCTTACATTTCTGCACGGACCACTTGCATGCCACCTCCTCAGATCAATTTGCCAATTTCTCACTGGTCTGAAACTTTATACGGCTGCATGAGGGTGTGACCAAGTGGGTCTCCGGGTCCGTGTGCCCAACAGTGGTCAGCCGTAATCCGGTGTTTATGGCTGTTCAAGCTCTGATGCAAGAAGCTACTGTCTTACTTCATCTTGTACTGCTGGAGACGGCGGGGCAAGCTAAACATGTTTGTATGGAAGCCCAGACCTTCATTTATTACTTTATTCATGCAGGTTAAAGTAAATGTTTCTTTACTATGATCACAAGAAGTATTGCATTTCTTTGTAGCTTTTTTTTTTAGCTCTTTTTATTAGTTTGATTTCCCCTCTGCCTCAACAAAAGCTACATTAAGGAGACAGTTCGGATTATTTTCATTCTGTGAAAAGATTACGAATAATTAATGTCTTAGCTATTATAGTTAGCTCAGTTTGGAGAAATAGAGCTAAATTTTGACTGGATTGACAAGCTAATTGATAGTTTGAGCAGGGGCTACGACAAAAGTGGATTGCTCCTGTGTTAAAACAATTAAATTCTCAAATATTTTATAGGAGTTTGTGCTCCATTTTCTAAAAAAAATTCTAAGTGCAATCAGTGGCAGCTGCTAATAGCTAGCTGCAGTGGCAGCTTGCAGTGGCAGCTCGCAGCAGCAGTGGATAGTTGCATTGCTTTGGTGCAGACAGAGAATAATTCACAGTGATGTAAAGGTTTCAAAAATAGCAATCACACCACTGTGAAAATGTTTGAGATGATACTGGTCACCTCGCTCTCAGCCTCGCTCAGTCTAGCTGATGACATTTTTTTCTCCAAATCAAAGCACGTTTTAAAAGGTGAAAGCTTTAAATGTTTGTGTTGTCCTGTACTGTATGTGTGAGTGTGCAGCTTTCAGGGCAGTAAAGCTCACATGTCATGTTCGGACAGGTGTGTTTTTATAGGAACTAACATTAGCTCCTGTAGCGCAGCTTGTAAATATTTCCACAGTGATACAATAAACTCGTTTGTCCACAGCAAACAAGTAAAACAAACGACATATCACGTCACAAAGTCAAAGCTAATACAATATTTTGTGCCAGCAATGAAAACAAGCAATTTGGACAAATTCTTTAATAATTGTTTTTCCACTCACTAAAGAGTTGGTTTCACTCTGAACAGGATGCCATTTAAACAACATGGACTCCAAGCCTGGATCAGCCTCAAACAGTCCTCCAGCTCCTCATTCTCAGAGCTTCACACTTTGTGATGTTGGCCAAATCCTAACACGAGTTTTAAAATTACATTTTTTCATCTGACAGTTCTTGATTTTTTCACCATTGATTTTATTGTTTATTCTGCATAAATGCTAATCCCATTTATTTATATCTTTTAAAACAACAAATAATGATGATAAACCAATCTAATTGATTTTTTTTTAAAAATAAAGATTTAGCAGACGTCTCCCATCCTCAGATCTGCTGTTACTTCTTGATGAATTATAAGTGAAAATGATAGTTGTTGGTATAGTTATGGGAATTTTGGTAAAATGCTTCATTTTAATTCTGTAAAAATATCCTGAGGTGTAAAATAAATAAAATACAGGAAATGTTTTGTAATGCAGCAAAATTAGAAGGTATGCATTACATCTGAATGTATACATTCAAAAATTTTACCTCTGAATGAAATCTATTATTAAAAAACTTGTATGAGAAGAAATAGATCATGTTTATATCAAATCCTTTTGATTTGTTGTGTAATTTATTAGTTTTGTTTCAGGAGTTTAAGGAAAACCAAAGCCTAAATAATAAGGAAATTTGCTTTACGGGACTGCATGGTAAGTATTTTTACACAAGTACAGTATGTGCTCTGACATTGTGTGCATGCTGTGGGAAGCAGCACGCCGGGCACCAGTATGATCTTTCTGCAAGTCTGCCGGGGCTAATTCTGGGCACCTTTCGCGAATAGGAAACAAGCATCGACAGTTGCTGACAGGAGTCATTTGGAGCCACAGAAGATCTCACGGTCCGTTTGTTTTGAGGGTTTATGCATCAGGAGAACAAGGTGTTCGTGTATATCTGGTTGACAGTCTGTCAGAAAGTTTAATTCATGAGACAGGGCCAAACTCTAATAATCATGACAGAAAAATCCACCAAACATTAGTCTGACCTTTGACTCCGGCTGCTGCGAGGCAAACATTGTGTCCGACACGGGATAAGTCTTCATGGCTGCTGCTGCAGCCGGCAGGTATGACGTGTTGGTTCCCGAGGACACATCTGTAAAAACAAAGTGAAGCTTGGATTTAAAACTTCTTATGAGAAGCAAGTGTTATTTTTACATTTGTTGACATAACAGCTCAGCCTTTATTTGTATCTCACATAAAATGTCTCCTTTAAAATGTAAAATTAAATTTTTTATGTTTTTATGGGTTTACAGTCAGAATATAAGGTCTGCACCAGAACTGATCCGGTGTCTAATTATAATAGACGATCCAGAAAAGTTTATGTTTATATTTATTTATCTTTAAATCTTAAGGCAAGACCTTATAAATTACATCTTTTACCAAATTTTTACAAATGTTTGCAAGATAGCGTTGTTTCTTAAAACCATTAGGTCTTGTGTAATATAAGAGATTTATTTAAAATGAAAAAAAACAAAACATTTTTGATGGAATGCATATTGTTTGCTGCATTGTATGCCAAAGTTTTACACAAAGATTTTGCTTGTGATGACTCTCAGTTACTACCACCCCATGTTTAGTGTTAATATCTGTAAAACCGACTGATTTACAGCCATTTTTGTGTTTGATAAAGTTGGTAAGGTTGGGCGGCCCTCTTGAATCGGGTTACCTCCAACAGTTAATCAGTTGTAGATGTAAATTCAGTGATTACTTGTTCATAGTTGTTCAGGAGTTAATGAGATAGTTTGCTAACAGACAAGATTGACTCTAACAGTTAATACCAATATTTTAAAGAAGGATCTTGTTCAATCTGTAGCACTTGGACTATGTGTTGGGGATGACTCTCAGCTACTATCACACCGGAGCTTAGCTCGATATCTGTCAAATTGTCTGGGTTATAGCCATTTCTGTGTTTGCTAAAGTTGATTCACTGTAGCGGCCATCTTGAATAGGGTTGATTTTCAAAAGTTACATCTAATGATCACTTTCTGATTGTTTCACTAAAATCCAATTAATTGGTTCAGAAAATAATTTGCCAACAGGCACTCACAGACACAAGCAATTATCGTTCATGGTGGTGGCCAGTAATTATACACGTACCAGAGATAGTCAGCATGAGTCAAACAAATACTTTTGTGTTCCATGAAACTGTAAACAGTTATGAAGAAGTGGTCTTTCATGCAGTTTGGACCACCCACAGATAGTTTGTCTGTAATACAATACAAAGATGTGTGTTCCTCCTCCGGTTGGGACAGCCAACATGTTTGTTCTTGTTCAGAGAACAAAATGACAGAAGTCACAAGTTTACTTTGTTTTCTGAAACAATAAAATGCCACAGAGAAGGGTCTGGATTATTATTATTATTATTATTATTACAGTTAAGCTAAATTTTGAATACACTCCGTTCTCTTAGCAGACACGAACGGATCAAAATACACTTTGACAAGCTATAAAACACGCTTCCTCACGCTCTCATGTCACTCTTAATATAGTCTCTTTCACATTCTCCAGCAGTCATAAAAAGTTACTCTCTGATCAGCAGTAAGAAAGGCAGAGTTGGTTAGTTGGGGGTCGAGCCTACCTTGACTCGTGGCGGAGCAGACGATGGGGTTGGATCCTCCTGGGTTCAGACCTCCATCAGAAGGCCTGCCGGCGGCATACTGACCAGCTCCAGCTGATGCCGCCGCTGAGCTGCAACAATCGCAGAAGGCTGATTTTAGCTTCCTCTCCCCTGCCGGGCTCGCTCATATCTTGTGACAGAGCTCATATTCATAGAAAGATCAAGGCAGCTGTTTGCGGAGCAAAGAAAAGGAAAAGCGACGCGCCCCGACACTCAAGAAAGATCTGCTCGGATCTGACTGGCGCACTGCTGGGCTGACTGGCTCAAAGCAGTGAAGTGAAGCTGTTACAGTGGCAAAAAACAAACATTTCAACCAAAACTGCTTGCAAAAAGCTGCAAAGCTGTTTACCTTTTGAACACAAGTTGCATTGCAGAAGTAAAAAGGTGTAGCTGCACGTTTTACGATCACTAAATTTGGAAATAACTTACCTTTCATTTGTGTAAAAAGTTTGATTCTGCAAGTGTAGTTTTCCTTTCACATGCTGGTCCCAGTCCTCAAAACACATAATAATGATAATATGAATAATAATACATTTTATTTATAGACACCTTTCAAAACTCTCAAGGTCACCTCACAGAAATCAAAATTGAAATCAAACAGTAAACACAATAAAAACACTACAGTTTGATTAACAGGACAAAATAGTGCAAAGACAGAGCAACAACAATAAATAAACTTTCATTGGGGGACTGATGGCAATTACAATGATTAATGCCCAGTTTTATTTATGAAACCTGGAAGAAATAATGCCAGATTCTTGAAAAGCATCACATGTATTCCTGTTTCATTTAAAATATATATATATTTTCTTTTATGAAGGCAATATAATCAATGATGTTGTGCTATTTTAACCATACATAAATTAAAATGTTTGGCTCTGTCACGAATAATGGGCCATGACTTTTAGAATTTGTAACTTTTATACATTTTTAAATATTAACATTTATTTACGAAAGGTTTCTCCGCTGAATTATATTGAGATCTTTTCAAAAACATTACTCTCTTTAAAACTTACTTCAGCGTACCTGCTCTTTTTTCCTCTTCCTATGCTCTTTTTAGCTTTCAGCTATTGTCTTGCTAAATTCAGCTTTCAGCCACTGTTTTGCCAATTTTAGATTTAAGCCATGGTTTTCCTAATTACAGCTTTTAGTTGCCGTTTTGGTGTTTTTACCTTTCAGCTCCTGTTTTGTTAATTTTAGCTCAGTTCTGCTTGTTTAAACTATAACAATTCAGCTTCAGCTTCTTCAACAAATTGCAGCAGTCATTCAGAAATCAGCTTTCACATTGCATTTTTACAGAAAATGCTAATTTCTCCAGCTATGATTGGAGTTTATAAACATTACACTTACAAGTGCATTATTGTTTTATATAATAAAGTTATTTTTATGTGATAATCAAGTCTTTAAATACATTTTTGGATAATGAGACTTCTCAAAAAAAATATTTGCTATGATCTATGCTAATAATCTTAAATATTTTATTTTCTGTCTTCCGATTTAATACTTATATGTTTTGTTTGCAGGGTGACTTTGTAACACCTGTCCAGGGACTACAGATTAAAAAACTCTGACACATTTACAGCAATGTGTATTAATGTCCAATAAACTGAACATAACAGAAGGATCTGATCACTTACCTTCAGGTTATAGACCTTTTTGTCACAGATGCTACACTGGTGTGGCAGCTGATCGGGTGTGACCCCATAATAATCATTGACCTGATAGGGCTGAAGTGTCCTGGTACCTGAGGACAATGTGTCCTCGCTGCCATGAAGGGACTGATAGTTCCCAAACCCCTGCGTGCCACTTGAACCAAATGAGGGAATCCCAAGATTGCAGTTCACCTTGGGGTCAGAGGTCGGTTCTTCTGGGTTATACACTTCTGTTCTGGACCACATGGGCTGGACAGCTTTAGTCCACACTGTGGAAGGACTGGTTACCACGTTCACATTTCCGGTTTGTGGTAGGTTAGCGTGGCCTTTCCATTGTTCATTATGCGCAGTGGAGTTACAAACACTCATTTGTTCTTTGGCTATAAACCCAGATGGTTGTCCCGACACATCTTGCCCATAGAGATCTCTCTGAAAACCAGCGTTGCTCATGTTTTTAGTGTACTGTCCATCATTAGATGCCCCTGCAGCTAGGTTGTACTGAAGTCTCCTGTCAGTCTCAGGAGGGTAAGCTGACCCAGACTTTCCACCCTGTTGGACCTTTGTTCCCACTTCACTGGGATGATTCAGTCCAACGTTCCCCGGGTTTTGGTTGAATCCTCCACCCACCAAGGCCCCCATGGCAGAATTTGAGGAGGGGAAACCAATCACCCCAGTGGGGAAGGCACCCTGCGGATTCCCAACCATAGCTGAAGTCCGTAGCTGATTTAACAGAGGTTGGGACATGTTCATACTGGAGAGAAACTGGTTGAGAACACTGGCAGCAGTGGTGGTGCTGCCTCCCTGAGCCAGTTTGAGGCGTTGGAGGGTAAGCTGGGCCTGGAGCTGAGCGAGCTGGAGACTCGCTGGAGTCAAGAGGAGCTGGTTCTGCTGCTGAGGCCCCGGATGCACACTGGCTGGTAGCTGAACCCCCACCTGAAGACCTTTCTTCTCTGTACTGTCCAAACGTGGTGCAATGATGCTGCAGAGAAAGAATCACCACATAAATTATGAATCGCTCATGAGACATTCATTTTCCTTAGGACTGTCACATAAAAAGCTCTGAATTTAATTGCTCCTGTTGGTGAAGATGGCCTTTTGTAAATCCATTGTTTTGTTTTTTGTCTTGGATCCTATTTAAGATGGTTGCCACAGCTAAGTGACCTGAACAAACATTAAAATGGCTTTGTTTTAACCAAATTTACAAAGATTGGTGTGGTGGTAATAGTCAAGTGCCGTCCCTACATGCACTGAGTGCTACATATTGTGCAATATTTTTGCATTAAACTTTGGGAATAACAGCTGTTGTCAACCTTCTTTGTCTGTCATCAAAATATCTCATGACCAATAGGACATATTTAAGTGAAACTCTCAGAAAGTAACCTTTAGATGTACATCTACAACTGATTAACTTGTGGAGTAAACTGAAGTCAGGATGGCCACCGCAGCAAATCAACTTCAGCAAACACAAACATGGCCACAACTCAGGTAAATTTACAGATTTTGCGTTAAAATTTGGTGTGGTGGTAGCTGAGCATCACTCCAAACACATATTTTGAGCACAAATATGTTTCACGAGATCTCACAATACTGCATGAGACTGCACAAAACATCAGCTGCAAGGATTGAGCAAAATGGCTATAACTCCATTCTCTCTCTTCATCAGAAAATCCCAGTGGGTGATATGCATTCCTTCAAGGAATGGTAGGCCTTTAATGAAAGCACTTTTTTTTAAACAAGCATAGCAGGAATATGTAACACAAGGCACGTGAATACGTAACACAACCCAGCTTTATGCTGCACAGCTAATCCACCAACAAACCCTGCAACCCGTTCTGTCTGAAATGTAAAAAAAAAACAGAATCCATTGATTTGCACATCATTAAAATTGTAAACTTCAATGAAAACAGTACAAGAAGATCAAATGTAATGGATAATAAAACTTGGATTTATTGCTAGCAACATGAAAATGTGAACATTAAATGGAAAAAATGAGTCTCACCATATGCACCACCCTAATCTGTAGTGTGACACATTTTAAAGGCTACAACTCAGTTTCAACATTTGAATAACTAAACACGAGTTTTTTACGATCTTCCCCCTGTCTCCAAAGGTTGTAAAAGAACAAACTACATCACCCGCTGGTGCTTTGACCCCGTGTGACTGCCCTGCCTCTTTAGTTTCTGATGAAGACCCTCACATGCTGTCTAAACTTAGTCTTCTCAGCCACACATCCCATCAGATATGCTAAGCACCTGACACTGGCCTGTCTAGCCATCGCTCCAGTTTTATGTGTGCAGTTTTTTTGAGACAAAGCTTGGTGAGACGTAAAGACTTGCATCTGCAAAAAAAAGAAGAAGACGTATTTCACATAATTTTGATCTTATTAACACCAAAACATGCTCAAAATGCGGAACAATAATAGGAGTTTTGTTGGGGTTTAAGCAAAGAAACATCTTCAGAGGGTAATTTCAAACATTAATTGGTGCAACTGAATCTGACAGAGGATTTTCAGCATGGAGCTCATCTTCTAGCTTGTTTCTGCAGTCATTATAAGGTCTTGTGAACACATTGGCACATCATAAACGCATCATATCATGGCTGTCACTTTTACTCCTACTGAACTATATATGATCTTACAGTAAACATGTGGTCCCGAGATCCCACCTCTGAGCATGAAAAGGAAAAATCCAAACCACGTTGAGCTTGTTTTCTTTCAGAAAATGCAGAATTGAAAACTGAATTTATGACCGAATCTTGCTTTTTTTTCTGTTTAAAGTAATGTATCTTAAAAGACTGATGCAAATGTTTACATATAAGAGAATGTCAAAGCACTTTTATTAGAATGAGTCTATCAAAAAAATAAAGGAATACACAGCTTTATATGCATTATTATGAGACACGTGATTTATTATGTAATACTGCTCATCTCTGATAAACATTTTGGACAAAAATGGATGCTTTTAGTTTCATTCAACACTATGCACGATTTTATCAGAATTTTCTCATTTTATATCATTTTAAACCTCAGGTTTTTCCGGTGATTTGCACAGTCTTAAGTGGACAAGCATGCTGATGGAGGGATTCACTTACACCATTCCAGCTAATGACTCAAAGCTATAAATACAGGAGTCGCCCACAGCCATCCTGATACACACTGTCCTTAAAGACTAATATGGTCTCTTGAGCAGCTGGCACGGTGCGCCAGACACTTCAGACTAATCTTGTGATGACGATAGGGAATATAGGTGTCAAATAAACATCAACCAGGTGTGGAAGGGACCAGTTTAAAAAAGTAACTTTGGATGTGCTTTGTGGATGGGCATGACACGAGAGAGCATTTTATCATATTGTAAATTAATTTGCACGCCCCTGAGAGAAAACAAATTTTATTTAATGTAAAAAAAGCAGCATTTTAGTAAATTAAATTATATTTGTGTTCATGCTTTTTATTTGCACTGTATGTTAAATGGCCCAAATTGGCTCAAGAACAAAACTGAAATGTCTTTTATTCAAACAAAACAAAACTCTCCCGCAGCAGGAGCTTTGATTATGTTTGTCTTTGGGCAGAAAAGTTGATCAAATCAGCGCTGGGAGTGAAATCAGCATTTAAAAAGCATCACTGCTGTAATAAAGAAAAGCCGAAAAACACACTGAGGTTGTTCAAAGCAAACTAGAGAAATTCAAATGCTGAGTTCTGAATGACTTTACTGAAATTTGATGGAGAAGGTGAAAGCTAGCTGAAAGCTAAATGTAGCCAAATGCTAGCTAAAAGCTAAATGTAGCTAAACATTAGCTTAAAGTAAAACACACTATCTAAAAATAGCAAAGCTCTAGCTAAGATGGCAAACAGCTAGATAAAAACTAAAAATAGCAAAAAGCTAACTAAACTCGAAAAGTAGCAAATGGTTGGCTATAAGCCAAAACTAGCAAAAGACTAGCTAAAAATAGCAAAAGGCTAGTTAAAGCAGCATGTTAGCGTAAACTAAAATGAATATTAGCAGAATTAGCATTATCAGAATAGGAATTAGTGGAATTAGCATTAGGAGTAGTACTAGCAAATGTATGCTGAATTTGATTTTTAGGATTTGAGGGATCTTAATGTATTTTAAATTGAATTTCATTTTTGTAAATAAAAGTTAAACTGTTTCAAAAGTTTAAAAGTTACAAAAGCCATAGCAGCCGTCTTCTGAATGAGGTGAATGTTTTCATGTAGCTTTAAACAGTTAAAATAGCCCAAAGTTTGCAGAGGCAGGTGAATTCTGTAAGCGTGTGGGAAAATAAAAGAGGAAAATGAGCAAATCAGCGAAATGTCTGCAAACAGCTTTCCGAAGATTTCATAAAATATTATAAATGCAAACATATTTCATGGCAGTAATTCTGGTTTAAACAGCTGAAGGCTGGAGGTTCTGCTCAGAGTCAGTTTTAAAAAAGGCGCTGAGAGACTTTGATGGAAGATTTTCTTCTTCTTGTTTAAACTTATTTTTTGTACAAACCCACAAATGTTATTTTATGAGAAAAAAAAAATCCCATTTAGCTTCAGTCAGAGGTTTGTGTTGCACCGTAGTGACACTTTTCTCATTAACAGAAATCTGAACTTTCATATCTCAGTTTTCTGCTCAATAACATTTCAGTCTTAAAGAAATGAGGATCATTCTACAACCCTGACAGCTGCTTGATTTTACGTATTTATTTATTTAATTATTGGCACAGTCAGTTTGAATCAATTCAGTCATTTTATTTCCTGTTTATTCGACCAAGTCACAACAAAAGTCACTCACATCGTGGAAACGAGCAGCTTCGGTTCAAATTCATCCCATTTACAGCTCAGTTTAATCCAATCAGACTGACATTTAAATCCAAAACACCCAGCTCGGTTTGACTTCATGTTTGTTTTTAATTTTCAAACTAAATACTAAACTGGGACTCGCTTGCTAATTTGGTTTGTCGTCTTTTATGGAAAAGAACTCAAATGTCAAAATAACTCAGTGGGATAAAATTAAAAACATAGATTTACTGTATTATTCACAATTTTGATGTGTTGCTTTACAAAAAAATAAATAAATAATGGGGCACGTTCAACTTAAATGTGGTATTTTCTCTGTAAATCTAGCTTACTGTTTATCGCGGGGCTCATTCACTAAACTCGCCCGGGGGGCCCAAAGTTTTTCTGTTCAGACTCTGCGGGGCCCGGCCTCACAGCTGTCAGCCTGGTGTGAGGAGCTCAGTGTTTATAGGAAAACCTAATTCTCTCCATTCATCAAACGCATATTTTAGATTTAGAGGTTTATACACAGCCTTTGTTGATACTTGCTGCACAGAAGCGTTGTAGTGGTGAGCCATTTTGTTTTAGAGACTTGTGAAAGCTACATTTCTGTCAGTTTTATCTACTGTATTTAGATAAATTGTTGTCACACACAGATGGGCATCAGTGTGCTCTTTTATTTTTATGGCATCTAAAACTGTGTTTTAAGTGCTAGAGACTGTTAAATTTTTAAAATGCAGAATAACAGTTTAACCCTCACATAAACAGGTAAATTAAAATGTTACAAAAATGATTTTGTTGGTCTTATTTTTTATTATCTCTGAAGTTTTGTGGTTGCTTTAAAATAAGAAATGCAAAATATTTTAGATAAGTTCAAGTTTATTATTAAATCGCATTCAAAAGCAGCTCCTGTTGTTTTTAAATGGCACTTTTTTTCTCCCTTTTTCGACTTTCTGTAAGCTGGGGGTGGGCGCCTCTACCCCATTCAACCCCCACCTCCACCTCACCCTTCAGCAGGCTGGATTCAGCCCGCCAGCCACCACTTGGGAATCACTGGTCTATAGATTAAAATGCAAAGCATCTGCTGTCTTCACGTTTCAACACAAAGCTTTTATTTCAGAGGACTGGACTCTGATATTTGAGTGAAACTTTAACTTTTTCCGTCAGTAAGTAAAGTAAAGAAGTAAAGAAAATTCCTGCTAAAAGGTTTGAAAATAGATAAATAAACAAGAACTCCTTTTAGTTACTGAAAAACATTAAAAGCAAGAAACTGCTTGAGAGAAAAATGAAAATAAATGTAAAAAAAGGAAAAACAGCAGACTTATTTTACAGACTACAAAACTATTGAGTAAGTAAAACAAAATCTGTCATTCAAAGTGTGACAGCTGGATGTAAACTGGGTATAAAATGGCTACAGTTTTTTTTTTTTTAAAGGTAACAACGGAGAAAAAGTTGTAGTTTATGACACGAGAGATTCATTGTCAGGTAAATAAACACACTAAACTGCAAAAAGAACCCAGAAAAGTGTATTTTTCTGTCCGTTACTACATCAAACAAGTCCAACACAACATCATAATGTCTGCATTTTGAATTTTACATCATTTCAAAGCAGCAGCTGACATTTATAAAAACAATGTCTGTTGGTGGATCATGGATTTAGCAAAAATGACTAAAAAGAAGGCAAAAAATACCAAGCAACCACACTGGAGAAGTTCTGAGGACAGTAAAAACATATCTGACACCAACATGATGCAGTGATGATCTATATTGAGGTTCCCTTCAGACACAATAAAATGAGAATAAACACAATTAAACCTTTATGGGGCACATTCGATAGCTGGAGCTTTAATAACACAACAGTAGTCACCATCCACACAGCTGTTCTCCACAATCCAAAGAGGACGGCGTTCTCGCGAAACTTTCACACATTCACTAAGATCAAACGCTGCTCCTCAGACAGAGCAAAGCAACACACGGACCCAATCAGTCGAAGGGAAGCAGCAAATTAGAGGAAGAACTCAGTGAATTTCAGCCTCTGCAGAGCCCCGGCTCTCTGCTGCAGACAGGAGACTGAACGGCTCGCACAGAAACGAACATATAAGAGGAAACAAACCTTGAAAAGTTCCACCTCTGACTCTACGGTCTGCAGAGCTCCTCCATGGTCTGACCTCTGCCCGGCATCTGAGCTCCACGGTCAGTCCTGCCCTTTGACATGAGGACTAACGCCAACACATGTTCGCTGGAAAACCATCACAGCCAGTGGTCTTTACCCTAATGTGAGCGCCGCCGCTTCCCTGGGTTAAACAGGCAGGCAGGGACGAGTGTGATGAAAAGTCACAAGTGTTCAGCATGTGTGTGTGTGTGTGTGTGTGTGTGTGTGTGTGTGTGTGTGTGTGTGTGGGTGGGTGTGGGAACGGGGTTAGACCAACGCACAGGAACAAAACACTTGGCCTTTAGGTAACACTGCTTCCACAGGGAAGTAAAACTGAAATAAGAGTCCGACTTTCCTGATTTAATGATGAATCAAACTGTTCCTGTTTACTCATAACCAAATAGAAACCAAATACAAACCAACATGCCACTCGCTTCATAATAAATAAGTAAAGAGGTCCTGATGGGAAAAGGTTTCCTTTTTTTTTTTGAGTGCTTGACATATTTGCAACAAAAGCTTTATCATTTAAAAATGTCCTCTTGTAAGACAAAACAAACGTGACACCAACTATAGCTGGATCCCCAAAAACATAAATACTTTAGGTATGAGCTGACAAATAAAGTTCATTTAGCATCTAAAACACAAAACAATAATGTTTAATGTTTAAATTCTTAGATCTCATCACACATTTCCAGCTTCAATAACTGTTCAGATTCAGAGTTTGTTTAATTGATTTAACAGCCTGTAGAATTGATCTTTATCTGCTGAAAGCATCGATTTAAAGTCATTTATAAATATGAGAAGAAAGAGGGATAAGCCCAAACAAAACAGCATTTATTTTATTTTATTTTTATGGTAGTTTTGTTGGACAAAACAACTCAAACATCACACACTGAAAATATTACATTTTTAGATTAAGCCTAACACTGTGGAACATTTTTCACAACCTAGAAACATCGGAACTACATAAACAAACCTTTTTTATTTAAATATTTATGTATTTATTAATTAATTATGAATAAAATGTTAGCATTCTAAATGGGACGCCACCAACAACAACCAATAGGAAGCTACTCAAAACATTTATTATTTATATATTTGGAGTTTGAATTGATTGATGAGTGGAAAAAGGCTTTTTTTGTGTAAACAAGTAATTGTTAATTAAGTTTTTGCATTAAATTATGAAATGACTCATTTCAAAACATTTGTTTTTTTCCTTTTAATTCTGTGTCCTATTCTCTTCATTTTATCTTTTTATGCTTTATGAACCTTTAAATTTAACATACTACTACTACTACTACTACTACTACTACTACTACTACTACTACTACTACTACTAATAATAATAATAATAATAATAATAATAATAATGTAGAAACAGTTTGTACCATTTATCAAAGTACCCTTGGTGACAAAAACAGAATTTCACAATGCAATACAAATGAAAACAAACAAATAATAAAGATACAAATAAAACCCACAGGTACACATTTAAAGAAAAAAATGTAATTTAGTGTATGTTTCCGTCGACCTCAGTGAGTGAAGTTTTCTGTAAAGAAGCGTTCGGTAAAGCTCCAGCTCTCAGCTCAAAGTGGAAAACTGGATGAAAAACATCTGCTTTAAAAACCGAAACACACGCAGCTACACAACAGACAAATAAATATAAAAAACAGCCCGATCCACCGGCTGTAGGTGCAAAGAGGTGGAGGTGGGTGGATGTCATTAGTATCAGACTTTATAAGTTGTCTGTTTTATCCTCTGAAGCTTTGTTTCTACATTTTGCTGCATCTTGTTTAATGTTTGATAAAAGTAGCAACTTTTTTTGACTATTAATAATTTAAAATAAGTTATTATCTGTGCCTCGACATCTCTAAAGTCAAAGGTGGGACCCGACACCTAAATCTCACCCCGTAAAACTGATGTAGTTGGACCACAAGAGGAAGAGTTATTAAGATACATACCTCCAATTTGTAGCTTTACTGTAAACCCCAAATTTGTTCAAGGTTTAATGATTTATGTGGATCTTGCTTTCAAAAGGTGTCCTTATGTGATTAATTACTTTCTCCACTGACACAAAAGTAACCTTAATTATTGCACAAATGAGCATTTTATTAATTTAATGCAATGAGTATTTTGTATTGTATTGCTGTAGGACTTTACAGAATTTTCTAAAAACCTTATTATACTTAATCTGTCCCAATGATTTTGGGTCCTTCCTCCCTTTTTGTTATTTGTGATGTTAGTAAAGAACTTCAGCGTCTTTCACCAGAACCCTGCAGCAGATAATCAGTGTGGCACACGCTCCGGTTCTGAAAGGCTTTTTCTACGATCCACTAGATGGTGCCACATAACTGACCCCAGGAGGGCCAACAGGGACCAATCGGGCTGCCATGTGGGGGCGCTCCACTCATTTTTTAGGCCAGAAGAGCTGATGAAAACTGGAAGAATGAAAGTTTAATTGTTTACATTCCCGGGCAGTCATTTACATTTTGTGACTCATAATGAAATGTCACTTTGGTGACGTATTTATGTTTAAAAAACAAAAAGAAAGAGGGGAAAAAAGCATTATAGAAGTGCCATTTATAACCCCTGTTTAGATCTCCACAGAAAGTGAGCGGCTACAGACACAAAAGAGCTCGCTAATAGATGACATTAGCGCCACCTAATAAGGTAAAAACACTTACTAACCATCTACACCTCGGCCTGCACAGTCAACACATAGCCCCCATCAGGCTGTGAGGGATGGCCGATCAGGGCGGGGGGGACGGGGGACGGGTGAGCAAGCAAGCTCAGCTCCCCTTTAGCTCCACATTTGGCTTCGCTGCAAAGAGGGCAGTTCCTGATTTATGGAGCCATAGAAATGGGCGAGGTATCCTGGTCCCAGAGACACAGAATCTGGCCCCTCATAAACCCCATCAGGCCACCCTTCACTTTGATTCATACCACAAAATGGCTAATGATGCTTGTAAAAGAGTCAGATTTATGCTCAGGGTGAGCCCGAAGGTTTCATGAAGTAATATCAAAAGAATTGTGCTTTAACCTTCTGATCTCAGATATAAAATATTAGTTTTCACGCCAGATGTAAAGCAGGTGATTCACTCTCAAACATGCTGGTTTTTTTAGACCCAAAGACGTGCATCTGAGTCCATCAGGTTTATGGTTCGAGAGATAATTGTCTCTAACTGCAGGTTTCACCCATCAGGACGGTGCACAGTGGGATACCGAGGTCACAAAGAAACGAACGGGTCAAAAGGAAGGTCCAAACTTGACAGCTGCGGCCCGACTGGGAACTTTTAGGAGCAAACATGTCCGTCTGCAGGAGAACGCCAATCAAACTCTGCTGACTTGGTGTCCACTTCAGGGTTTTAGAGCAACACCTGTTTGAAGTGTGAGGAATGAAAATATTACTTGAGCCCTGAAGGGAGAGCTCAGATCTTTTGAAGTAAGTTTCTGTGGCAAGGTTATGAACAAATAGTATCTTACCTGTTATAGATAGCTCTTTGAGCAACCTCAGTTTGGAAAAACTACAGTTTAATTCAGACTAAGTCAACGAGCTAAGGGCTAGACCGAGGTGGACTGGTGTCGTATAAAAACACCTCCAATTTATTGATTTATTTCTTCTTCACAAAAGGTTCTGTTTGAAAAATTTCACACCTTATATGGTTATTCTGGCAGAATTATTCTGATTTTCTGAAGGAAGTGCCTCAGGTTTTACTGGGAGTGCTACAGCTAGCTGCTGCTGCGATTTACACAATTAAATAACCTCAGGATAACAATGATGTAAAGGTTTATAAATTAGTGGTTGTATAAAGTGCTTTATTGTTTTCTGAACTCAACTCAGTTTCATTCATAAAACCCTTTTAAATCCAGACGTGCTTAACGACAACAAACAAAGCAAATAAATATAAATCAAGCAAGCCTGAACAAAACTAATAACATAACATAAAAAACACAAAAGAATAACAATAAAATAACATTTTGTATAAAACTAAAGAAATTGCTTGTTTGCAAAAAGCATTGAATGACTGCTGAAGAAATATATTTTAAAGTCATAGCATCTCCAGAATGAACTGAACGATTCGATACATAAATAGCTAAATTAGCACGAAGTATGCAGAAGTAGCTGGATTGCAAAACAACGTACAGCAAAAAAACAACCAAACAAACAAACCCTAATTAGTGAACAATAGCATGAATGTTGAGTTGGCATTTACAGTCCTGCTCACCATTATTGGCACCCATGAAGTTTAAGTACATATAATGGAATATTTACTGAAGGAAATTCATCAAGTGAAACAACATTTTATTGCTGATAGCTTGTGCTTGATGCAAAACAGCAAATGATCAAAAACATTTAAAAAGATAAACATTATGAGGAAAACAAAGAAAAACATAATTTTTACCATGCCAATGGTATTGGCACCCTTTGCTGCAATCAATATGAAAACCTAATTTGCCTCACCTGTTGCAAATCACACATAAAGATCACTTGTGATAAACTGCCTCCACACATATGACATGAATTAACCACTCAGCTATGCAAATCATGAAGGGGTGCCAATAATGGTGAGCAGGACTGTATAGTATTTTTAATAATAAATTCAGAAGTTCACAGGAAGTGCAGAAAAGCTAAAACAGGACAGTTATGATTTCAGTGCCTGTCAGGATTCTGAGCTGAGCGTTAGTTAATTTTTTGGACAGCGAGCTAAAATGGTGTCACGGTAAAGCCTCCAAGTGATGAAGGCATTCTTCTTGAGGGAGTGTGTTTCTGATTTTGTGTTACAAAGATGGACAAATGTAGTTTTGGAGACTTGTTCAATATGTCAAATTACAGGACAGGTTTTTGTCACAGAGCTATGAGAGGTTGTTGGAATTCAATTAAATCTAAATTTTAAGTCAGCAGGAATTTACACTGGCTTTCACTTCACTCTGACCAGAAATAAAACAAAATTAAAGTCCATTTCTACTAACTGAGGTCATCCAGAGTCATTTATATCTACAACTAATATTTCATAATGTCTTCATTTAAACCAGGGGTGTCCAATCCTGGTCCTCGAGGGCCACTATCCTGCATGTTTTACTTGTTTCTCTGCTCCAACACAGCTGATTTAAATCAGTGAGTAATTAACAGGCCTCTGCAGAACAAGAAGAGGTAATTTAACCACTGAATCAGCTGTGTTGGAGCAGAGAAAACAAGGAAAACATGCAGGATAGTGGCCCTCGAGGACCAGGATTGGACACCCATGATTTAAACCATTTATCATTATAAAGGCTTTCGAATGATAACAATTATGTTTTTATGTTTATTTAATTAATACATTTTTTACCACAAGGGTCAAACTGATATAACTTTTTATGTTTTCTTTTAGAGTTTTAGTCACAGTGTCAGAATATCTATCAACAAAAAGCAGCTTTATACAAAAGTTTCACAAAAAACATTTAGTTTTGAACGTTAACGCGGTATAAAATGACAAACATACCAGCTGAACACAATCAGCAGTTTAACAGTTGAACAGTTTATCAGGTCGTTCCTCGTTTCCGGCCTATCAAATGTTTAGCTGCCGGTTTTTAATGAAAGTCTGCCGACAGAGCTGAGAAAAGCCTCTCGGCTACCTGGGGATCTGCTGACACCGAGTGTCAAACTGGGTGCTGAGAGCTCAGGGCCAAGTGTCAGAGGCTCCACCGTTTCTTGGACTTTGTACAAAATGACACAAGAAACTGGCTTGAATCCTCCAAAAACAAAAAATAAAACACAGATAAAAAAATAAAGGATGGCAGCCTGGTGAATTGTGTCAACAGCAGCCACAGCCAGAAGGAAGCAGCTCCTTCTCTCTTTAAGAGTTTCAGTCTAAAGATGCTGCGTAAAGTAAATGAAGGAAATGTTTGTGATATGGAAATTTGAGGCCAGGAACTGTCACAAGACTCAGGGGTGAAGTAATGTGAGAGGTGGGGGGAGGATTGTGTTGGCTTTGACCAACCACTTTCTTTTTTTTTTTTTTTTTTTTCTGCTGCTCTGAAATGGATATTTATAACCGCTGCCCGGGTGCAGACAGCAGACTTGGTTTTGCTGTGCTGCGACACATTTAAAGTGTGAATGTTTGCTCGATGAAATTCTGTTTACAAATATAAATGTAAAAAACAAACAAACACTGAAGTCTGCACATTTCCACGGGCACATGAGTAACTTCTCCTCCAGAGTTGGGACCGTCTAACTGGAGTCTTCCTGTTCTGCGGTCAGCAACATCGGAGCTATATCGGTGAACGTGGTGACGTAGCAATGATTCCCACACCCGCTCTCTCCAGTCCTACCTCACTCCCACTCTACAGCAGCTCTGTCCAAAGCAAGCATTTATTTTCACCATCTGTCACTACTGTCATGCACACAAATACCAATCACACCCAACTGCATCGTCCCGCTCACCAGCTTTCCAACCAATGGCAGCGCAGCTCTCCTGTTACTCCTCAAGAAGTGATTTATTGCTTATTTATTATTTAATTGTCAAATTTTTTTTATGGATCTTAAGCAAAGGCAGTTATTGGGACAGCACTAAGTCCAAAACAAATATTTCCAAGGGGACAACAAAATATATTGTTTCTATTAAACCGTATTTTATCATGTTTTTTAATAAAGGTGCCAACACATATCAGCATTGAGGCACCCTCAACACTATTCTGTTAATCCTGGATCTTGTTGCACAGCTTTGAAATAAAACGTGCAAAGCATTCGTCAAAACAAGCGAATCAATTAGGAGCAGCGTGCTGGGATGTTTGGAAGCGGTACGTCGTACAGCCTAAACAGAACTTGCAGAAAACTGTAAGAAAAAAATGGGATTTCAGCTAAACAGATAAGAAAACCCAGGCCACTTTGGAGCTCTATAACTCAGGCAGACTTTACACTACAACAATCATTCAAAGTTCAAATTGCTCACAGTAACCTAAAATGTACATGTCTGAATTGGTGTTTTGATATTTATTACTGTTTCTATGTAATTGCAGTTTAAGTTTTATGATATTTACATATTTTTTCCACAGACTGTTCAACTCAAGGTTGAAGCCACACACAAACTTTTGAGCTGTCTAAAATGTTCAGATCTTTTGTGAATGAACTTTTCTTACTCTTCTTATTTATACATCAAAACGTAGGCATTTTTGTCCCCTTTCACCCAATGTGTCACTCACTGCTGTATGACTTATGGCTTTCTCTCAAAGTTGCCCAGATCACAGCCACGCTTCCACAGATTCAGTCATACTTCAGCTTGGAAACATTCCCTTCAAAACTGGAAGCAAATGGTCATTTTCAATAATTGTCAAATCTCCTCCATAAATTGTTGTGGAGACCCAGAAATCTACATGTGTGACCATCAGAGTCTTCAGCCGCTCACTGTTAAAATATTTCTAACATCTGTACATTTAGTTTACTTTAGTTTAGTTTATCTTAGCTCATATTTTAGATATTGTTAGATTATTAGATTCCTAATTGTTGTTTAGTTCAGTTTTAACTTTATCCTGATTTCATTTAGATTATTTTAGCTACTATTTTGACTATCTTAGCTCATGTTTAGATATGTTTAGTTTCATGACTTTATTTAGATTATCTCATATTTCATTTAGATTATACACAATTGATGTTTTTTATTCTGTATTTCTATACTTTATTTTGATGTTTTTTTTTATCTATATTTGATTCTGTTGTTGTTTCTGTGTTGTACAGCACCTTGGATCGCCTTGTTGCTGAAATGTGCTATATAAATAAATTTCACTTCACTCCATCTGACTTAAAGTTTTCCCACAGCGACTGTTTGTCTGAGGCTTATTTTTCAGTCTGTTTTTTGTCTGCCTGTCATTCATTTAGCGGTCAGGGAGTGACAGACACAGGTGTGTGGTTACCATGGTGACTATAATGAGCCACTGGCAGCAGCTCTGACATTATTTTTTTTTAAATCTTGGTTCTTTTTGCTCTTCTTCAGTCCAGTCATGAAATGTAGGTATTTTTTATTAGCTTAGATTCTTACAAAGTTAATGTTAAAAGTTTGTGCCAAATTTCTTCAGAAATATTATGATTTTTATTAGCCTTCATCCTTCCTGATTTAACTTAATTTACTTTATTTATACATAATGTAACACAGATGCCATCTCTTTTAATTTTGTGCTAAAATTCAACTCCAACAGCACGCTGGCTGAGATAAATTCTCCATAAAATCTGCCGAATAACACTTTGCTCATTTTTTACAATATTGGAAATGAATTGACACGGTTGTCTCAGATGTTTCACGGCGCAGGACAGAGCAGTAACGATGATAGGCTTGTTCGGGGATGAGACAACAGATGGAAAAAACATTAAGAGGGAAACGGTCAATCATGCACACATCCACACATGCTGGATATGAAACGGTGAAATCCAGCCATATGGCTCAACACGTCTCATCTCAGGAAGCTGCTGGCATCGCCGGCTGCTCAAATAACAATTATTCCAAATGAGCCCAAACATCCAGGGCGAGTCGACTTCACAACTTCTCCAACAGCTGCTTCGACGGACCCTTCAAAGCTCCAGACATATGAAAATAATAAAAGAAAAATGGTTTGTTTAAACTCCAACGTGGGACAGAGACCCTGGAGAAAGCCAGTGAGCAGAATGGGTTGGCCATGCCATGACTGATGACCGTCAGGGGATTCTTTAAGGGCCTTTTTATTCAAATATCATACATGAACAAAATATAAAATAAGAATTTATCTCATCTTTTATCATTTTTTGTGGCTACAAATATAAAAAGTGCGGCTCCATGTTTATCGCCTCTCACTAACGATGAAAGGGCAAAAAGATTTACAACTCATTACCATTCGGAGTCAACCACATTCAAGATGGCGGCCACAGCTAAGTGATCTTGGCATACAGAAAAATGCCTATAATTCAGCCATTTTTACAGATATTGAGCTGAAGTTTGGTGTGGGAGTAGCTGAGGCTGATCTCCAACAGACACTCCAACAGCTAAACGATCATGTGAGAGCTGTTTTTAAAACACTGTCCATCTGTTAGCAAAATATCTCATGAACCATCGGACACATTTTAATGAAACTCTCAGAAAGTAACCACTGGGTGTACATCTGCAACTCATTGGCTTTTAGAGTCAACCCTAATCGAGATGGGCACCACAGCTTATTGAGCTTAGCCAAAAGAAAAGGGTATAACTTCATTAAATTTACAGATGTTGAGCGCGAAGATGTGACGTGGTAGCTGAGAGTCATCCTCAACACCTTATCAGACCTCGCTCTGTTGTGAAACTGTGCAGGACGTCATCAGAGGATGAGCTTAGTTTTAAACTCTGGCCACTTTCCTTCAAGGACTGAAGACTTAATTAGTTTTGCTTTTAAATCTTTGCTTTTAAAGCTTATTTTTAGCAGAAAAGTTTTGTCTGTGCGTTTAACATAACTAGGACATCACTGTTTTAATTTATTATTTGTTTGCATACATTTGTATAGAAGCTTAAGGGGACATCAAAACAAGCCTTATTTGCTATGTTTGCTTCTAGAAGCTGTGAGTCGATACATTTAAACCACACAGGCTGTTGGAGACTGCAGAGCTTTATCTGAGCTGAAGATAAGAACGTTTTCTCATCGTTTTTTTCTGTCTGCGGCGGTGGAACCCGCTCAGCAGGGAGGCAGGAAGCTCAGCTATCTTCATACCGATGACAGCTGGAGCTGAGCTGTCCCAGAGCCACACACAGAAACATGGCTGCAGTTTTATGTTTTGAACTGATCGAACACATTGTTGCCGTGTGATAAAGTTGAACTGGAAAGAGTTCTTGCTAAACGTTCAGTTAAAAGCCTAATGTGTAAAACGTTTTTTTTTTTTTTCTGTGTTAAAGAGGAAGTCAGCAGCCACGTCCTTTCCTCTCCCCCTGTGGTGTCATTGATTAGCTGGGGATTTATTTGGCAGAAAGCTCTTTGGTATGGATTTTCACCTTGTGATGACAAACAGGAACCCTCCACATCCTTCTCCCTCATCACGCTGGGTATTTTAGGTGGCCCATTAACATGCCTGATTTCTAATCTGTTCCTCAGACTGTCGGGTATGCTCTCTATATTTCTCCTCTTTGAGCATCGACACTTCTTTCTGAGCTGCTTTGATTTTTTTTAAACATGCCCTCCACATCCTTCTCCGTCATTCATGCCTGACACTTGATGATAGATGGTTTTCTGGCTGACAGCAGGACCCAGGGACAGAATGTTCTCATATCATTGTTTCTGTCTGAGAGCAGGCACCAGGAAGCCAAACAGGGAAGGATTAAAGTTACATCACTTAAAACTTGTCTCTGACAGGTTGTGCTTGTTTTTAAATGGTTATTTGTCTTTTGGAATGTGGAAAAATAAGATCAGGACTTCAAGTTTGTTCACTTTTTAGTCCAATATGAGTGATCCTGATGTCAGGATAAAAGCTTAGATCATTTAAAGTGGGTTTTTGTGGAAAGGTTATGAGCAAAGAATATCTTACCTGTTGTAGGTAGCTGTTTGATTGACCACGATTTGGTGAAATGATGAGAAAATAGGGAATTATCCTTTCTATAAAACATTAAAGTCTAATTATTAAACACTAAAGACATGTTGCATGTTAAGCACTTTTTAGTCAATTTGTTCTATCATGATGATGATGATGATGATGCATTACTTGACCCAGATTTTGTTGTGTAATGTTTGTCCACATGCCTTTTTACATGACTCATCCTGCACCTTAAATATTCAAAATTATAAACCTTATCCCGAGCCTCCTGCTGCTCTGCACTGCTGGACACTAATCAGTACTTAAGTTTAAGAGGAAGTCTATTTTTGTCACTAAAATCCTATAAAAAAAACTATAACCCTGGATAAACAAATACGTTTTTAAAGGTTTTATGGAGCTACAAGGAAAACTAGAGGCACGTTTAAATACAGAACATCTCTTGAGCATCATTTATCAGAGGTCAGTGAAAGTTATCTGTGTCTTGTTGGATAAGGACATTTAGGACAGTCAAAGTTCATCCTCGGATGTTGCACTTCCTGCAGAGAAACATGAACTTGTTAAGCTGAACTAAAGTTAAGGTGTGTCATTGTTTCATGCTTGTCACTTTCAGTTGTTAGGCCACCATTTTACTTTGGGTTAAAGTGATTTTATGGGTTCAAATGGCAACAGTTAAATGGTCTTACGCTCTCATGGTTTCCATTTCAGCCATAAATGGATTTCAATAAGACTACCCTGTATTATGTTGAGGGGAGTCAAATGTTATATATAATTCCTTAAAACGTGATGCTGAGTGATCCAGACTGGGTGTGACGAGTTGGGAATAAGAAAGGCATAGGAAAGTCACATCAGCACAGGAAATTTAAATTTAAATATTTTTCCTGCAGTTTAATTTAACAGCTTTAGTTTCATTAGAGAAATGTTACGGTGGGATTAGGAGGAACTTAATCACTGACCAACTGCCTGTCAGTTCAGTGTATCGTGTTCATTAACATTAAATAAACACAATTCATAAATTTCATTTTTATGTTCCCAGCTGAATTCAAAACACTTATTGAAAAAAATACTAATTTATATATGTCACTAATTGTCACTATAATTGTCTATAATGGTGTGAAAACTGCTTTTGGAAAGTGCTTTTTCTCAGGTGGAAATGTTTTCTCATGAGAATCCTTCTCCCTAATGCGAAATGAAACGGGAGAGGAATTTTTTGAGGTTAATGGGTAACTTTAGCTGAAGTGTTTCAGCAAAAACAAAATTCCTGCCCTGCAGAAGGTTTCCCTCACAAGACCGCCCAAGAGGCAGATGTTGGCTTGCAAGAAAAAAAAAAGTTAATCATGTTAAAGTGACAATTTGCAGAAATAACGTTAAACAACGTGACATATATGTAGCAGAAAGTGCACGGAAGGCTCAAGAAATGCCAAGAGTCGAATGAGGAAACAGAGAAGTTGTGGAAAGTCAAGGCCTCAATGGTGCCAGTGGTCATCGGATAACTCGGGGCTGTGACCCCCAAACTGGAAGAGTGGCTCCAACAGATCCCAGGAACAACTTCAGAGATCTCTGTCCAGAAGAGCACAGTCCTAAGAACAGCTAAGATACTGAGGAAAACTTTCAAACTCCCAGGCCTCTGGTAGAGGACTTGTGCTTGAAGTGAAAGTGGAACCAGGTGTTTTATACATACAGTATATAATATCCCAAAATTTACTAAAACATCACAGGTTTAATATTCATTAATTCATAGATTTAATGATCAATGGTCAAGATGCCCCTTCTTTGTTGGTTCGTCTTGCTGCTGTTACTTCTTAGAGAGTATAGAGATGTGTCTATCTTTCCACAGAGTAGCAACAGCCTTCATTTATCTTGACACGGGACTGTGAGGGAACCTGTTCTCAGCTGTCAATAAGGCCACATAATATCAGCTGTCACACAATCAAGACCCAAAACTCCACCGTGAATATCACACATTGCTATCCATTACCGCTGGTGCAGACTGTATTACAATTGCTGAGTTGTTAAGATATATATCAGCTCTAACTGAAAGTGACCCTCCATCCCACCCTCCTCAACTCAAACCCAATTTAGGTGTGAGAAGAGCCGAAGGGGGAGCCGGAGAGGTGGCATGTCTGATAATTTATTAATTGCCCACCTGGTGCTCTTCATATAGCTAAATGTATTGAGGACAACTTACATCAGACTTTATCCCAAATTTCCCTTCATCCCAGATGGAAAAAAACCAGGAACGAGTCAAAAAGCATCAGGAGTTGCATTTACTGCATATCCAACAGGATTTTAAGACAAATGTCCAAGCTTCTTCAGGGTGCCCCTTATTGCCACATACATACATAAAGCATGATAGGTACTAAACTCAGATATTTAAGGTCAGATGAGGTAAAGTTATGTCTTTGCTTTGATGGAAAAATCTCAATGTCCACTGCTGCCCCTAAATCTGGATCCACAAGGCAGGCAAGATGATACACATAAAAGCTGCTTTTAGAAACCAGACATGTGGTTTTAATGTCCAAACCGAGTTGGTTTGTGCACATTTTACTCTCAAATGATGATCAGTGCATTGATGAAACTTGATTTAAGGACCATATTAGTAAAAGAGATAAAAAGCCAGTCCAATGATTGAAAAGTTCTAAATTATATTTCTTCTAAATTTATAAAAATAAATCAAATAATTACAAATGTGTTTGGGGAAGGTTGTGACTACACACATACAATAGATAAATGGTAGGATAAATATCAATTTTTGCTTGTGTTTTTCAGCAGGTTTGTCAGCAAAGGTTGAGTTCAGATTGTTGAGTTATTACACTCCTGTATCCAACACGAGTGGAGAAACCTTTGCTTTGAAAAAAACATTTGATCCGTCCCTAAATGTTGTGTAAGAAGGAACAGATTGAGCCACTACTGAGCATTTCCATTACATCTCCTAATTAAAAAAACTTGCATTTATTGAAGGAATGCTCATCGCTGGGCTGCTTTTGATGCCAGATTTAAACTGAGATAATTAATGTTAAGAAAAGATGGAGTTGTAACCTTGAACGAATGACTCTCAGCTACTACCACATCAAAGTTCAGCTTAATATCTGCAAACTTGACTGAATTATAGCCATTTTTGGGTTGGCTAATGTCAATTAGCTGTGGCAGCCATCTTGAATTGAATTAACTCTAAAACCTAGTTATTTGCAGAGGTGCATCCAGTGATTACCCTTTAAAGTTTCATTAAATACCATCCAGTGATTCGTGAGACATTTTACTCTAATAGTTTTTGGCAACATTTTAAAAACACATCTCAAGCGATCAGTTGCTCAGGCTACGCTTTGGGAACAACACTCAGCTACAAGCACACTAAACTTTAGCTCAGTTTCTGTAAAACTGTGTGAGTAGTAGTCATTTTTGTGTGCTAAAATTGCTTAGCGGTAGTGGCCATCTTTAATGAGTGTGACTCCAAAGGTTGATCAGTTGTAGATGTGCATCCAATGATTTATTTCTGAGTTTATTTGAAATTTATCCTCGGCTTTATGAGATATTTTGCTAAAGCTACAGACAAACGAACACACACATGCACATATGCACACAAGCACACACACATCACTCTTTCACCTTTAGGTGATAATAAAATAGGGTTTTAGTTGATCAATTACGTCCTCATGCAAAGTGTCTAAGTCAATATGAGTGCTGAGGTTTAAAAACTAATAAAAATTGTCCTTCAGGAGCAGTTGTAAACAACAATCCTGCATCTAAAGAAAACATCTCTTGAGCTCCTCCTTGGGGAAGCTCGTAAACACTTATATTTATGAGCTCATTGGTTGGACACCAAACTTGGACGAGTATCACTAAACTGGGTCAAATCACTCCACACAACACCCCACACCAGTCTTTAATTATCTCATGTATTTAAAGTACTTGTGATCAGCTTGCATCATTGTTCTAACAGCTACAGTTTGTTAACCTTTTACTCTTTTTTTATCAACTTAACTTTTCTCTAGTTGTTGCCCGATGTCGCTGAAACTGTTAACCTTGAGGGAAAACGATCTCAGCCGCGTCAAATACCAATCTATTATCGATATCAGCCCCGGGTCAAATATTCCCTTCGCTAAAGGTCGACCTGCCAATATTAGGTAACTTACTTATGTAAGAAGATAAAAAGAGAAAACTGAAAAAATACTGTTACTAAATGTGTAAAACGTGCCTCATAAAACCCTAAAAATGTGTGCAAATGCATCTGCCAGTTGTACAAGTAGTCATAGTAAGCGTACAGATGATTGCCTCTTCTACATTGGATTAAATCATTTTAACATTTGTCACAGTTATGAGAAGACTTGACATCATATTGACCCATTAATGCATCTAAAGCCTGCATCAGCCGACTCTTTGTCTTAATGGTCAGATGGATATATAAACATTTTCTTGGGCCAAAATAGTTTGCAAACACAATCAGAGGTCATATTTCACACGGAGATAATTTATCTGGTGATTATTAGCAATCATAATGCAGGTAATTATCATTCTTTGACTCTGCTCACATTACATGGGGTTTCCCTCTTTAGCACCCTCTCTTTAAATGGCTCGTAGGCCAAGCCTGACGGTTCTTTTAATAGGGACCTCAACGTGATGGTAAATTAAGGGCTTTCAAGAGGCTGACGGTTGGTTTCCTGTTCTGGTTCAAAAAAAGACAACTTTGTTGATCAGGATGCAAACACTTCACATCCTACACTTACACGAGCTCAGGGTTGCATTAAACTGAAAGGATAGCTGCATCAAATCTGCCTTTAAAGGTGGCTGAAACCATACAGCCGAGCTTCAATCAGCACAGCGTCACAACTTTTAATATTTAATATATTTTCCTGTGTGTGTGTTTATTTGACTGCCTGCTACTAAAGATAACATGAATCAGTGGATAGATTGCAAAAAAATCTCAGAAAGTACATCTACATCTACAAATAATTAACTTTTAAAGCCAACCCAATCCAAGTTGGGTGCCACAGCTAAATGACCTTAACAGACACAAAAATGGCTATAATTCAGTCATCTTTACAGATATCGAGCTGAAATTTGGTGTGTTCGTAGCTGGAAGTCACCTCCAACACATGCTCAGAGCAGAAGATCTTTGCCTAAAAGGTTTCCCTTAATTGTCAGAGTCAACCCTATCTGTATGTTGGAAAAATACCTCACGAACAACGAAATAAATTACAGTAAAAGTTTCTGAAGGTAATTATTGGAGGTTCATGAGGTTCATCTAGTTTATGAAAGAAAGATGAGATGTTTCATACAATAGTTTCTACTGAATGCACCACTGGCAGCGCTTTGCCTTGTGAAAATACTAATTAGCCTCAGAATCACCATATAAAAATGTGTGAAGATGGGAGTGTTTTTTTTGTTTTTAGGTGAATATATTTACTGTGAGTCATAAAGGTAATTCATGAGTGGGTTTAAAATACACACTGTGGAGGTTTAGACCAGGAACCTCAGTAAAATAATCTTCAGTTGGAGGACGGCCATGCTTGTTCAGGCCTTGGAAAGAAATCCACTTCTGTTTTCTCTCAAAGAATAAACCCAACTTAGAGCAGCGGCCTCATATAAACTACAGAGGTCACTGGGAGAATGTGAAGTAAAGTGAGAAGCATTCGGCATTCACAGTGTGTCTTCACAGAAAATGCAATTAACCAAATCTAATTTCTGACGTTTTAGTGAGCGTGTTTGAGTGAGCGCCGTGTGTGTGACAGAGGTATACGATACGCTTGATTTCCTGCATCATGGCCACCATTCGGGACATATGGGTGAAAGGAAAATGCCTTCGGCGTGACAACACGTGCTACAGTCCCCCCCTGGGCTCAGCTGTTGGTGCTGGCCGTACAGAGGGGAGCAGAGTGGGACCTAAAACCAGAGGGGGGTGGGGGTTATATATGTCATTCAGACACCCGTACACCCCCCCACCTCGCTGTCAAACCTTTAGGACAACATGCATTCAGTACATTCTCCAAATTCATAGCTCAGGCAGTCCATCGAACCGTACGTGTGAAGTATGACCTTGTGTTTCATTAGCCGTAAAGCAAAGTGGTTTCAAACACAGATATTTCTTATTTGGGAGAACTTAAAAGCTACTATAATTAATAATTAATCCACTCTTTTGAGAGTTTTCCTGATTAAAATATCTTTCAACTAAAATCATGCCACGTACCACCTGCATTGTCTTACTCGGACACAGTTTTCTGCAAATGCTTTTGGAAAAAACAAAGCAAACAAACAAAAATAAATCCCTCCTGCACGACCTAAAGGTGGAAAAGCAGTCTGAACTGAGGAATGCGGAGTAGCATGTGCCTTTAATCCTCCGTCTTTCCTCCTTTTATCTTGAACACGTAACAGTAAATGGCTGACTGAGGCGCAGAGGCCTCCTACCCGTGTTTACCTTGACGGAAGAAAATAGAACAGCAGCAGAAGCACCGCCACAGTCCAAAAACAGCATCTGACTCACCTATGACTCATGAAATCAATTGTGGGGATTATCAGGGCTGCATTTATGCAAAAGTGCCCACACACACTTAATGGATAAAAAAAAAACCTCAACTGAATATTTTTCAGGTCGTTTCTTCACCTTTTGATACCAAAAGACCTTTGCTGCTTCAGAAATTTGAATGTAATTTCAAGGTCACACTGTTTTAAAAATGCTTCATGTTAAATGTATTAGCATGCAAAGCAAGCAGATAATGTTGGCAATAAAGGATAATAATACTGGCCGACACTGATGTTGCCTTTTCTTCCAGAAATCCAAAATGGCCCACACTTTTATACACTTTTCAATCAGTTCTGCAAAGCACTTTATGATGCTTCTCCTTCACACACACCCACACACACTCATACAGTGCTTTTTATTGAATATTTAGACTTTCTAAAATATTCTCACTCATACTCCACTGAGCATGTTGAGGTCGGTGGGGAGGTTTTGTGTCGTGCCAAAAAAAGACTTCAGCCTTCAGTAAGGAGTGGGGATTGAACCCAAAACCTCCAAGTGGAACATGTGCCCCTTTTATTTATTTTGTTTTTTCTCCATTGTATCCACACAGAAACAGCATTTTAGGAGCTCCAAATGGCATTTTTTTGAAAGCTGGTTCCAGAGTAAGAGTCTTTATGTTTCCTTGCTTTTAAAACCAGAGTCAGTAAATCTGACAAAGTCTACATAATTATTAAATTAATGCAAACATATTTCTATTTAAGCAAATAAACACAAGTTTTTTTAATGGTGGGTACTAATAATCCTGCTCATCATTATTTGTTTAGTTGTAGGGTTACTGGTGTTTTGTTACTGACAGCTTTAGGCAGCAGTTATTCCACAGAAACATGTTTTCTTGTTTTATTTACAGAGTAAAGTGATGTTTTAGCAGCTTTCTAACCGGAGGCCATCCTGTCAGCCGAGTCTCAGGGCGGCTTCATTTATAGAGGCGCCAGCAGTGAACCCTGAAAGTGTGACCGTTTCAGGATTAGCTGCTGGATCCCTCTAAAGCCTGTCAAAGTTACGTGCAAATCTCATTGATAAATATATATACAGATGGAGATATCTGAGAACTCGCTTTTCTCATCGCTGAATATTAATGTCCACGGGGTGCGCGGGGAGGTTTAAGCCACCTAAACTCTGTCCTCTGTCATTGTTCCAGGCCGTTAACCCTGAAAAGTCCACCGACTCAGCGCCTGCAGGCGTCGCTGCAGGTGAACAAAGCCTTGCAGGTGAGAAACGCAAATAAAAAAAGGCACAGCAGCCAATTTTAGCTACAAATTCACTCAACTGCACAATCTAAGCTAACAAAAATTTAGGAAAAACTGACCTGTTATTGAAACTATACACCACAAACCAAACAATCTATGAGCAGTTACTACTCAGTTTAGGGAATTTTACTCAGAAAGTAATCATTGCATGTAAATCAAGCATTCAAGATGGCCACCACAGTTAAGTAAACTTATCAAACACAAAAATGGCGGTAACTCAGCCAGTTTTACAGATATTGGGCTAAACTTTGGTGTGGTAGTAGCTGAGACTTGTCCTCAGCGCATACTCTGAGCACTAAATGATGGCTGGAGATATGATTAAAAAACTGACCATTAACTATTAGAGTCAATTCTGGCTGTCTGTTAGCAAAATATCTCACAAACCACTGAATGGATTTTAATGAAACTCTCAGGATAAAAGTCATTGAAAAGAAATCTGCAACTGATTAACTTTTTAAGCCAATTATTCAAGCTACCTGCCACAGCTAGTCTACGTCTGCAACTCAGTCAATTTTACAGATATTGAGCTCAAATTTGGTGTGGTAGAACCCATGAGCTAACAGATCTCATGAGATCATGCGTAAAGTCAAAATAAGGCTTGACCAAAATGGCTTTAACTTCATTTCTCATCATTGAATTCGCTTAGTTTAAAACTCTGGCAGCAGTCGACGTGCCCTTCAAGGAATTCTAGGCCTTTAATTTTAAACATGCTCCCCTAGTTTTAAGAAAATTTTTAGTTTGTTAATAATTAGGCTGTTTTTATGTTGCTGCACAGATACAGAGCTCAGGAGAAACATCTTGAAATCATTTTGTAAATGTCAAAATAAAGCAGCGGTAGAGAAGATTCCTCCAGCTCCCACAGCTACGATACCGAACATCTTTACAAAATAAAAGCCCTGTTTCACATCTGCGGTTTATGTTACGTCCGGTCTCTGTGAGTTCCACGCAGAGATCTGTGGGAGTGTACGGTCAGGATTTCAGCGTCCTGCGGAGTCAAAGAGACGTCTGTGTCATGAGCTGGGCCGCCATTGTTGATGCACTTCACACTTGATACTTGGCTGAAAGTGAACCCAAACCTGGCCATGGTCACCATGAGTCCACGCCGGCCCCCCCGCCTGGTGCCATGCAACTGTCAGCCGTTTAGCGTCAGGATTAACCACAGTTGTTGCTACGTGTCAACACGGCAATGAACACATGCTTAAGGTGGTGGTGGGGCAAGAAGATGGCTTCAAGTCTGCCGAAGGTGACACAATGAAAATTAAATACCTCTAAGGACTGCGAGGGACAAGTACCGACAGGGTGGGAATAATCTCCTGCAAGTTGTGGTTAAACATCCAAAGATGCAGATTTTTCTTTTTTAGCACAAATATTGTAGTATTAACAAGAAAAAAGGCAGAAAGCAACAAACGTGAAACTGTTTATGTGCAGCCTCTAAACACGTACAAGTCATCAATCAACAAAAAGTACAAAAATTTTCTCTAAGGAGCAAAAGTTTCCTGGAATTTATATTTCTTCGTCTTGTTTTTGGATTTCCAATAAATCCCCCCCCCCCCCCCCCCCCCCCCCCCGCTGTTAAAGAACTGTAACCACACCTCCGGTGTCTGCCGCCATTTTATTCAAGACGAGCATTAAAGGCAACACCATAAAGTGTGAAGAAGCTTAAGTTTGAGTCAATGATGTTCAGAGACGTGACTGAAACTCTCGGCTGATCCAGCAAGTTCAAAAATCAAAAGAATTTTTTTCTCATCATAAATATAGGTGGTATTTAAGTCAACTAATTCTTTCTTTATTTTTTTTTTTACAAATTAAATTAAAGAAGTAGTTTTTTAAACTGCATTGTGTGGACTTCTTATGAGCAGTCAGTACCTTACATGCAGTAGACAGCAGTCAGACTGATCTTATTTGGAGAATCAGGGAGAAGTTCAGCAGTTTATTTACAAGCAGTCCAGTCATCAACAACAACTCAGTGAAGAATATATTATTTTTGCTACCTTTAAAGTGTGTGTGTGTGTGTGTGTGTCTGTTTGTCTTTTTAGCAAAATATCTCTTGAACCACTGAACAGATTTCAATGAACCTCACAGGAAGTAACCATTGGACGTACATCTACAACTGGTTAACTTCTAGGGTACTTCAGTTTAAGATGGCTGTCTCCACAGCTAACTGACCATAGCAAAAACACACAAAAAAAGCTTCAAACCTGTCCTTTTTACAGACGTGAAGCTAACATTGGCTCCTACCACCCCACAGATATTGACTCAAAGCCAACCTGTACTCAGAGCACCAACAGATCACAGATCAGATCGAGCAAGATCTGATTTTAAAGCTTTGGGGTCGGAGTTAAACTGCAAAATATCTCCTGGAGCACTGGATAGATTTAAATGGAGGATCTCTTTTAGAAACCTTTCAGGTGTAAGAGTGTGACATATTCATTCCTTCAAGGAATACTTTCATCATAAAAGCAAACACAGCATGTTCCTGGTGATAAAAGGATGTCTGCCTGACTTAAACTACAGAGAAGAAGTGTTGGTCAGAGAGATGCAACAACTCACACGGTTCTGTAAACCAAATGTTGTTTAGTAATAAAATACCAAAAAACTAAACTGTCTCACAGAAATGTTCAGCTGTTTGAGACGATGAGCAGTCTGACTGCTATCTACTGCAGGTAAGATACTGACTGTTCATTGACTGCACAACTCATTAAGTCATACTGTCCACCTAAGCAACACGTTTGAACATCTACAAACATCACACCCTGTTAAAAAAACAACATTTTCTTCACAGATACTTTAGAGGAAAAAAAAATTAAATCTCACTGTCTGCTGCAGCCGATAAATTCTCCTTCATCATAACAAAGATAAAGACTGAGCTGAAAATATTTGGCTCTTAAAATAAAATAACAGCAAAGGTTTCTTGTTGTCTCATCAACCCCCTCATCCTACAGTATTTGGTTACTTTATAAAAAAAAAATCTGTTTATTAGAAAGAAAACAAAGCAAAGACAATACCTGTTTAAAAATATAGCCAATTATTGCTCTTTATTTATATTAAATCATAAAGTTCTGTGCACATAAACCACAAACTAAACCTGTTTATGTAACAATAAGGCAAATTTATAAAAAGATATGAGAAAAAAGCTAGAATTTTACAATTAACCTCTAAAAGCAAAGGAACTGTAACTATTTATTCATACTTCAGGAGTCACAGTTTATATTATTGGCTCATAAAAAGACAATATAACAACATTTGCTGCTTTCCAGTCCTGTCATGAACTGTAGGCCTGGATTTACTGACCCTACAGCACAACGATAAAGACAAACAGTCCAAAAAGGACAGAATGTGTGACTCTGAATAAATCATGATTTAGTTTTTCTGTGATAATATCACATTGTCAGTGTTCTGCAGGTCAAATCTGGTTTAAAAAAAAAACAAAAAAAAGTCTCCTCTCTTCCTGCGAGTCGCTGCTGGAGTGATTTACAGCCAGCAGGTGGGACGGAGCAGTAAGATGAGCAAAGAGAAACGGCAAAAAGAGAGAAAGTATGAACGTGAAAATGATGTGACAAAACATGCTTACCAGGCTTCACTAATCTCTCTGACCACAAACATCACAAATAACCCCGACCCTCGGAGATCCTGGATATCTGATTAGATTTAACCAAAACGTCACACGGCAAGTTGCAACAAAAACCTTTTTTCAAGCTTTAGTTTACAGTTTTAAGATGCTGAGACGTGTTTGTGTTTATTAAACCAACAACAGCTAACAAACAGGATCTTTTCCAGGTAAAAAAAAGTCCAACAGGACCCGTCTGCACGAGACTCTCGCTTGTTTTTAGGTTTCAAAACCATCAAACTTTTAAGTCACATAAAAGAGATTAGAACTGAGGTGAAATTAATGTTCAATATCTGATGGCAACATATTCAACAAATCAGTCCTTGAAAGATTTCAGCCCAAACAAAGCTAATAATCCCTTTTTGTGTTATTTTTGTTTGTCATTTCCTTAATATACTGATATTGTCAAAGTTTAGCTCCAAGCATTAGCACATTTTCTTTAGAATGAAGCTATTTTTTGTATTTTGTCTACATATTAAACTACTAATTAAAGCTAAATAATACTTGTTGCATACAGTAACACACTAAATGCTGAAAAGTTATTTAAAAACATCAAGTCTGAACTTAAAGAAAAGAGTATTCTGAGAACTCTAAAGCTCCTAAGGCAAATTATTACAGTCATATAAGTGTAACTATGGTGTGTGTGTGTGTTAGCAGAATAAAAATAATATTAATTTAAAAAACCTCCCTGACTGTAGCAGATTTGTGACGACACACAAAGAAGAAAACTCAGCAGCAACACTTCTTAACTTAATGTTGATCTAAATTAAGCAGCAGGAAACAAATTCCATGTATGGAGCGCTGCTGGAAATAAAAGAAAACATCCCGATAAAAATCAGAGTTCACTCCTTTTCTTTTTTCTGGCTCTCTGGACAGTTTTGATCTAATAAATCCATCGATGACGCAGGATGAGACCAGAAGAGTCGACGCCGACAAATGCTGAAAATTTGATGTTCAGTTTTTAAGATAATTTACAAAGTTCATGATGTTCACAGATGATGTTTATAGAAGAATCTAACAAACTATTTGTGGTTAAAACACATTTATATATATAAAATTAAAGGTTTTGTTAAATGAAACAACTTTAAGCTGGACAAAGACAGAAATTTACAAGAAAATACTGAATTTGAATAATTCATACAGTTTAACTTATCTTTTAAAAAAAGAAAGCTTGAGTGGAACTATATATATATATGTGTGTATATATATATATATATATATATATATATATATATATATATATATATATATATATATATATATTAAATGAAGGTCAACAAACTTAATAAATGTGGATAAATTATGAAATGTTAACAAATTGAATTTAGTGAGTTTTACTAAAAAACACTAAAATAAATTTATGACATATAATCATCACACAATCACAAAATTATATTTTTTTATAAAAGGCTTATAAATTATTCCTAAATAGTTTTTAAAATTCATATTAAGGGAGATAACACAGCTGAAATATTTATTTTCCTTTTGGTTGATTTTATTCATTATAAGCAAATAAAACATTCATTTAAACCAGAACTGCAAGAATTAAATCTTTATGTTCATTTATATTTTGTGTTTTCATTCATAAGCTGTTTTCTCTTTTTAAATAAATACTAAATAACTTAAAGACTAGATTTAACATTGTGTTTAATTACGTTTTGTGAATTTAATGCATAATTAAAAATTTACAGCAACTTCTGCTTTTACTTACAAAATCTGCACTAATTAAATGAAAAGTTTAGAGACAAACATTTATTCTTCTTTTTATTTAATTTAAAGCTAGTTTCTAATATTACACACAGCTTGAGAACTCGCTGACCCTTTTCTCCATTTTTTTTCTTGTTCGAAATTCGAAAACAAAACTGAACATCTTCCTAAATCTGACTGATTTTGCTTCTCTCACTTCATTCTTTTTGTCACATTTCTAATTTCAAAAAAGTATATACGCAAACATCTGTGTGCCTCTTTATATTTAAGGAAATATCTAACATGTATATTTTTTTACGTACACTGCAGACAGATGTTAGGTTTTTATCGGATGAGTAAATGAAGTCCAGACATGCACATTTCCCATCACACACCTTTTTCCCACCCGTCAGGTTCAGTTTTCGCTCTTACCTCTGTAAGGGTTCGTTCATCTCGGGGGGGTATCCTCCACTTTGTCCGTTTCCCAGCATGTTTGTTTGTTCGGCCTTTTTTTTAAACCCACTTTCAGTCCTTTTTCAGTGCCTGATCCCAAACTCCCCGGCACCACCTGCAGCCTCTACACCTCTAAATACTCCCAAACACCAACCTCCTTTTTTTTTTTTTTTTTTTAATTAGCTGCCACAATCCAAAGACAGCAAATCCTGATGAGGCCTCTTGTTCTGTTTTTCTTTCTCTTCACTGGAGAGATGATAACAAGAACAGCAGCCGGGAAAGAGGCGACTACTGAGACCTCAGCTCCGCCTGAGAGGCAGCGGAGCCACTCTTCAGCAACTCTTATCACACTTTCCTCACTTCCTGCGGCTCTGAGCGCATGTAGATCAGGACATCGGAGCAGTGCCTCTGCCTGACTGAGTGGAGAGGGAATAACGGGAGGGGGGGTGAGCTCAGGGGACGGCAGAGGGGGGCTGAGTTAAGAGGGACCAAATGGGAGTCCCTGCTCCATGCGGCACAACAACAGGGACAAGAAAGTCCCTGCAGTCACCGCTGATTATCACCTCTGCAGTGACACACACACACGCAGACACACACACACTCGTGGCCAATGAAGGGATGCACGGAGCTTCTGGGAATGCCATCAGTCACTCAGTGGATGTCGGGATCAATTTAGCTGCTGAATCACTGGAGGAGTCCGGTTTCCAGTGCTGGAACACCGTGTCAGATTATTCACATTTTGGAACGGCCTGACAGCGTGGGTACGACTGATAATAAATCAGAATTTCTGGAAGAAAACAACGTAAACAATGCCTGATACACAACACCGAGCGAAGAGGCTGCTTGAGTTGTTGGACTGTTAAATCCAACGTTTGTGTTTCTGGCAGAGAGATTGTTGTTGTAACCGGAAACTGGATTGTCTCCCATGAGTGAGTCTGAGAATCTCAGCTGGACTTTCCTTCTCCAGGATGATGAATTACTGAAGGAAAACGAGACTTCTCCCAGAAAAAAACGAGACTTTTACTTCAAAACATCCGTTCAGAAGGATTGTCAAAAGGAGTTCTGCTGAAAAGTAGAGGTCGAGATGGGAGGTTAACAATAAATTTACAAAAATAAATAAACTAAACAACAACATATAAACCTTTGTATATAGTTTTGTCTAAAAATCAAAACAAATGCAGAAACGTAACATGAAATAAACTGATTTTATAAAAGGAATAATTACGTATTAAACCCAAGTAATGTGACACCGTTTAGGCTCATCTTTAAAAACTGTGTTCCTACAGTTTATACTTTTAATAAACTTTTCTAATCTCTGATTTAGGGGCCATTTTTCCACTTCAAAATATGTAAACATTTACTACAAACCTGGAGTGAAATGTGTGGACAGTGGTCAGGCTTCATTATTTCTATTTGTTAAAAAAAAAAAAAAGAAATCCCTAAAGTTGTCCTGATCGCAGAGTTCAGGTCGTCTTTAATAAAACTTGATGCTCTTCTAACATTGTGTCACCATTTGGAGTCGATAAAAGTCAACCTTTTATTTCCTTGTATTGTGAGAAGAAAATAAAAGAAACACTCACTCCACACACACACACACACACACACTTCTGGTTCTTCCGAACCATTTTCTGCTCGTTGGGTTTAAACGTCTTTTAAACAAACTATTCTGTCAAGATATACATTCTTTGAGTCACTCTTTTCTCACCTGGATCAGTTAAATCCAACACTTTAAGCTCTGAAGCAGGAATCTTTGCAAACTGAGGCATCTTCCTCATCAGGAGGCCTCCTCTTCATCACCTTACGTTATCGACGACTACGACTAAGAAGAAGAACATGAAAAATATCTGTGCAGACAACCTACTATCGCTGTGTGTTGCGTGTGTGCGGGCACGTGTGCGTATTCCTGTGACAACGCTACATAACAATCCCCCTTCCTGCACACACACACACACACACACACTTATTTTTGGCCCTGTGGGGAAAGCAGATACCACTGTAGGCTGAAGTGCTTTCTATAACGGTGTCTGGATAACTCAGCGTTAAGCGTGACTGTCACATTTGAACTGGATCTCCTGCAGTCTGTAAAAAATAAAAAAAAAAAAACATTTTGGGAACGTTTTGCCTTCTAGTTTCTTAGTTTAGTCCATATTGGGATTTCCAGCAGCAAATAAGAAGCCCCTACTGTTAAACGGACGACCATGTTTGAAAACTAGCGCCTACACTGCTGCTGATGGTCAAACAAACACAAAACCAGCATCATAGTCAGGCATCTGAGTGTGTGCCTGTGGAAAAAAACCCATTACCTCCTTCTAAGCATTCTGGGAATCTAAGTAAACGGCTCTCACAGCTCCAGAGGCGTGAAATAAAACCACACTTCCCACAGTTCCCTGCTGCAGCCTCGCCCTGCTAAGATTAGCCAGGCGGTGTGAACTGAGAACACACTGAAATGTGATTTGTCATATATAGTGCGGACAGCTGTGGTTAAAAAGCGGAGTGATGAGAAGTCGAATTTGACCATCAGGAGTGGCAACAAGAGGCCTCGTAAAGAGCTGACCGGTGATAAAGTGTGCGACATCTTAGAGCACCAAGATTTCAGCACGATGTCGTCCTAAAACGAGTCCTCGTGGCCTTTTTCATGTCGAATGTGCATGAGATTACAGGAAGCTGATGCACCGAGGCTTAACATTTCTCGGTTCAGCTTGAAGTGATGGGCTCTTCTCGTGTCACGCTCCACAGAGGCTGAGGAAGAGAAGAGAGAAAGAGAGAGGGACCCGAGCATCTTAAGAACAAACTTTACAGCCTTTCACTTCCAACGAATGACATTAATTTGGCCTCTGGCACTAGTGTAAAGAACCTTGGTGTTATTTAAAAAAAAATTAGGATATGTCTTTAAAACCAGTACATTAAAAATGTTCACAGGACCTGCATCATGTCACTAAAATTAGAAACATCTTGTCCCAAAAACATGCAGAAAAACTGGTCCAGGCATTTATCACGTCTAGGCTGGGTGTCCAAAAGACTCTTTAAAAAGTCTCCAGTTGATCCAAAATGCTGCTGCCAGACATCTGATGAGAGATCAGATTCCTCCAGTTTTTAGCTTCTCTCCACTGGCTTCCTGTCAGATTCAGAATAGAATTTAAACTCTTCCTCCTCACATCCAAAGCTCCATCTTGTATTAAAGATCTTCTTGTTCCATATTTTCCTAACAGAGCGCTTCGCTCTCAGTCTGCAGGATTTCTTGTGGTTCCTAGAGTTTCTAAAAGTAGAACGGGAGGCAGAGCTTTCAGTTATCAGGATCCAACTTCCAGTTTCTGTCCTTGAGGCTGACACCCTGTCTACTTTTAAGAGTGGATTTAAGATTTTCCTTTCTGATCAGTCCTATAGTTTGGGTTTCCTGAGCTCTCCCTTAGTTCTGCTGCTATATGTTCAGACTGCTGGAGGACAAATTGACCACATTTCCTCACCCTGCTGCTGTCTTTACTCACTCTGCGTCTTTCTGTGTTTGACAGAGACAAACACAGAAAGACTGGGCCAGCAGTCTTTCTGTGTTTGTCTCTGTCTCCATCCTGTCCTCTCAGCCCAGCCGGTCGAAGGCAGATGGCCGCCCATCCCGAGCCCGGTTCTGGTTCTGCTTCTGCTGAAGGTTTCTTCCTGTTAAAGGGTTTTTTTTCCTTCCCACTGTTGCCAACATGCTGATCAAGAAGGGAGACTGCGACGAAATGAAGATTTAAGGCAACCTGATGGCTTCCTTAGACAGATAACTTTGACTAAATGACATTTCATGATGTACTGAATGTATTGTATTATATTAGGAATGAAACTGACAGTAATTGGATTTATGATTTGGATGTGTTTCTTCTTTTATATATTGTGGACTGAGATGACTTTTGTTGTGAATTGGCCCTATTTAAATTAATTGATTTGAACTAAATTAAGAAACCAAATGTAGGAGGAAGTCAAGATCAGTAAACTTTATTTTATTGAGTTCCCAGAGACAGGATCTGGCTCTGAACAAATGACAGATACAAGAGGGGAATAGTCAATGAAAAGCAGGTGTAATGACGAGTAACCGAGACATGCTGAGGAAATCTAAACAAAAACAAATCCAAAAATTTAATTCTGTTCTTTTTATTTAGGAAGCACCAGTTAACAACCAGTAATTTAAAAAGAAAATGGGTCCAGTTCAAACCTCCAGCAGAATCAGAAGCAGACCCAGACCCAGGCTCAGGAAGGGCGGCCATCTGCCTCGACCGGCTGGGGAGTCAAAGGGCAGGACAGAGACACAGACATCAACCCCGATCAGGCGCAACATCCAAGAAAGACACGAACAAAAGGAGAAACCAAAGGTCATGGCAGCTCTAACCGGAAATAACAACATGAAGGAGTTTCTCTGCACCACTCTGAGACGGGACACTCCTAAATCTGATTTTATTGCACAGATGAAAGACGGAGGCCCTGGAAACCTGCCTAATGTGTTTGCTAAAAGACAAACCCTGGTCAGAAATAACCCCGGGGTTCCTTACATTAGTGCTGAAGGCCAAATTAATGCTATCCAGAGGAAGTGGCTAGACTTAAACGTTCAAGTCCAAAACCAACGACGTCTGAATTAAATCAGGAAGGAAGACATGGGGACAGTTTGTCCTTTGCACTAATTTCTTTTTTTTTTTTTTGGACCACAGAGCTCCTCCGTGTTAAAATCACCACTGTATTTTGTTACATAGGAATGAAATAAAAACAAATCCGCTGTAAAATAACACTTCGTAGTGTTTGTGAAAGCAACACTGCGCTGCACATGGAGCGCGGACCTTTTCCATGCGATCGGTTTTCAGAAAATTCTCCGGCTGCAGCTGAGAATGCCTCCCTGCATGAAGCTGAGCCTTCCCATGTAGAGGGGATGCTCAATTCGCTGAGGATTACAGCTGACATGTGTAAAACCAGTCCGTCTGCTGGTCTGCTGGTCTGCATTTGGCCTCGTTGCACTGAGGCCGAGCAGCCTGCAGACAGGCAACAAGGAAAAACACGTGACATGCTTATGTGCACGTGCAAATTAAAGGTCAAACAATGCACATTTCATGGGAAGACGGTATCCGCTTTTGTAGGGTTTGGCACAAAAACAGATGCAAAGAGTAGCGATGCTGATGAAGTTTTTGGTTGAAGCTGCAGAAAAAGGGGAGAAAAAAAAAAAAGAAGCGTTCCAACAATTTTAACAAAACCGCGCCGTTAATTTCACTCAAAGGTCATTTGTTGTTTCTTTTCCAATCCTGGTGAATCACAACTCCATAAAACCCAAATTATTTGTCCACACACAGCCACTGAGATCACTAACAACGCAAACAGACAAGAAAAGAGTTCACAGTTTGGTTACGGGCCCAACAACTGATATGACTTACGACCTCATAAAAACCAGCATTTAAAAAAGAAAATGTACAAAGACAGCGATGGCCTGTAAATTCCTGCGTTCACGACGGGGCCAGCAGTTGCATTATTTTATCGCCGAGCTAAAATTAAACTGTGCCACACACACACCCCTGCGCTGCCGCCCAACGGTCTTCGCCGACTTTCAGACAGCTGAAACTTTATGAACTCTCAGAGGTTTTATGGACCCGGAACGACACCGACACCCTCAGAGGGTCCTGAGCGAGTCCCCCGCGCGAACGGATCGAGTCTCAAAGCCAAGAAGCTCCGAACAGCTGAGATTGGAGGAGTTCGTTAACGAGTTCCCATTTTTACGCGCTCCAACAGCAGTTAGCAGAAAGTACCTGATGAGTCTTGTAAAAACTCAACGTCTTCATGCGGTTTATGTTTTAATCCAACGTCTGAAAGCAAAACACAACCTAAGAAAACGTTGAGCTCTATTTTAGGTCAACTTTTTTAATCAGTAAAGCAAAAGAAAGAGTTCTTGTATTAGTATAATCATCTCTTTTATGGTTAAAGTAATCTTTTGCAACCTTATTGTTTTTTAACTCGCCCTCAGCTTTCATTCACGGCATCGGAATCAAAAAACTTTTGAGAAAAGTTTAAAAAAAAGTGAAGACGACTGACCAAGTTTGTCTAAATTCAGCCAAAATTTAGAAATCAGCTCAACTTCAAATGCAACAAGATCTGATTTAAATCCAGAGTTCTGTGTAAAATAGGTGAGATTTTACAATTATTTGTAAATCAGAAACAGCTGGAGGAGCATTTTACAACTAATTAGGTCAACTGGTTGCAGGTCAGTAAGAGGAGCATTTTAGAGAAGCTGACTGTTGAAGTAAAGACGGGCAGAGGTTCAGCAGTCCGACACAAACTGAGGCTTAAAATGGTGGAAAATTGGGAAGACTTTGAAAATCTCATTATCTACAGTTCATGACATCAAAGGATTTCAAGAATCTGGAGAAATCTCTGAGCTCAAAGAACGACGGCTGAAAGGTAATGCTGGATGTTGGTGATCTTTGGGCCCTCGGGGGCCGCTGCATTAAAACCAGGTCTGATTCTGTTCTGGACATCACTGCGTGGACTCAGGAACACTTCCACAGATCACTGTCTGTAAACACAGCTCACCCTGTCGTCCACTAATGCTGCTTAAAGCTCTATCAGGCAGAGAAGAAGCCAGATGTGAACACCATCCAGAAACACCACCTTCTTCTCTGGAGCAGAGCTCATTTAAAATCAAATGAGGCAAAGAGCAGAACTGTTCTAACGATTTTTATTCTCCTTCGTATCCTACACGCTTTTGAATTGTGCCTGTTATGCCTCTCTGATGGTATGGGGGTGCATTAGTGCCTATGGCATTGGCAGCTTACACATCAATGCAGAGAAGTATTTATCCGGACCATCATATCTGCGAGGGTGGGAACAGAGAGACAGACTGACTGGTCGGGCTGACAGGCAGTGAAAAAAAGAGACGGATAAATTTGGTGCATCTGAAAGGAAAAAGATCAGTCAGACCACCATGAAGGCTTCACTCCTCTTCCTCTTTCTCTTCCTCGTCCTTCTCTCCTCTGCAGCACCTGCTGGACAACAAATTAACTTTCTGACTGTAAGAAAAAAAAACAGAGCCTGATTATAGGAGCTGGTATTTCTGTCAGATACTGAACTTAATGTTCTGGTATCAGAAGGCGGAGAGGAGGCCGGGTGGGTCTGTGGAGAGGGGAGAGAAGTTAGCAGAATGATAAACCTTTTAACTCAATCAGGATGTCAAGACTCAGGCTGTAAAAAAACCTAAACGCAGCAGAAATAAACTCTCTGAAACATACGGAACACGTCGGCTGTTAATGTGCTTCCCAGATTTTTTCCAAGCCTCGTCGTCTTCAGCAGGACGTTAGACAGCTGGGGAACCTTTTCAACCCTCGACTCGGAGCTCTGCCTGAAGATAGAAAGCCATTCACTCGGCCTTATGGAGAACGGAAACAAGCAAACACAAAATGCATCACCTGCTCGTATAAGACAGCTTAAAATCCTTTTTTAATGGCTGTCCCGTTGCAGAACGTTTCCCAGTCCTGGTGCTGCATGTTTTACAGGATTTCTTGCCTTTTAATAAAGAAGTTATTGATGAGCTGATGAACTAATTCATTTCATTTGAAATAAAATGTCTAACATTCCTTGAAAGAATGCATCTCGCCCACCGCCTTTCATGCCAGTGTTTAAAATGAAGTTTTTCTACATAAGATTTCACTTTTTTGTTTTTAAAGTTCATTTGTAAAATACAGCTTTGTAAAGGACCTACATGTCTTATTCGAGGCAGAGACCTGCTGCTGCTGGACTGTTTGTTTTAAAAAGGACTCGATGTTAACTAAAATCTGTTTAACTCCTTGAAAAAGGGGCAAGTCATCTGAAACATGTTGGAGTTTTTACCAGGTTTAATTTTCATTTTTCACATTAGGAGCGTCACTGCGTGTCTTTAAAATTGTCCCAGGCCTCCTGTACAAAGAACGAGTTTGCTGAAAAATCCCAGCTTTATGTTCTCGGTTCTCGGGGGTGAGACCGCTCTGACACGAGGCACCGGAGCGAGTTCTGGCGAGCTCCGCGGGCCGGGATGCTCTGGAGGTCTGTGGTATTACAGCTGAGATCTACGACACCGTCTCAGGAGGTCACAACCTTTCAGATACGCTGCCAGCGCAAGGTGATGTTACACCAGAATGAAAGCCCGCATGAGTGATAGATGGGATGGCCCCCCACCCTGGCACACTTTATTCCAACAGGATCATTGATCCCAAAATCAAAATATAACACCGGTGTAAGAGCTGTGCAATGTGTGCCAGATGGCTCAGGTTTCCCTCCGTGATTAAATTAATCTGGTGGTGAAGTTAAAGGATTAAAAAGAGGAAAACATCTTCTTAAAATAATGGCAACATCAAAAGAGGGAAACCCAAATCACAAATTACGCTTGGGAGTATATTTTAATGTTTTAGTCAGGACAGAGATAAAGGCCTGACATTTTAAACCCATCTTTGCAGATTTGGTCATAAAGGTTAGTGTATATAAATACAAACATGAGATCAATTTAATACGAACTCATCTTTTTCAGACAGAAACAGCTTTAAGTCATGTTTGGAAGGCTGTGTACCAAATGTGCGACGCCCCCTAGTGGCTCTTTCAAATAAAAGTCCAAACTTCTCAAGTTTATTTTGAAACCATTTATTAACTTTTTTTTTTTAATTACATAAAAAGGAACCGAAACATTTAAAAGTCAGATCGGAACCTGGGTAGAACATGTGTCAATTCCTGACAAAAGATGAATAAAACTTGTCCTAAATGCTTCATTGACAAACAGAAACTTTTGCTTAAACATCAACACTTTGAGACCAAAAAAAAAGAAAAAAAAAAAAAAAAAAAGGGAGTATCTGGTGTTTCAAATATTCAGCTGACCTTAAAAACAAAAACTGACACGATACAGTAACAACAGGAAGAAGGAATAACTTGAGCATCGTAAGCCGTGACAAACACGAGTTTATATTTCTTGAACACGAGGAGGACGCTTTACAAAAAACCTCAGTAAAAAGGAACGAGTGAATCTCCTGTTTCTGGCAACAGAGACCAAACCCATCCTCCTCTAAACACATTTCACGCAGAGAATTAGTCATATCAAAACAGTTTCAACTGTACACGAGAGGATCTGTTTCCTGTTCAGACCCTTAAATGTTCTGCCTCTGATATTTTAAAGATCAGGCAGACGGCCAAAGTTCAGCCAAAAGGGGAATTTCTCGACAAAGTGAGGTGTTTTAGTAGTGAACCTGTAAAATCCAGTGTGACGGAGGCACATGAGAGCAGGAGCATCAACGATCCTCGCTCAAATGTTGTTTGTTTCAGATTTCTACTGCCGGTGATGCAAACTAAGCTGTTTATGGAGCTCAATCATATTTAAGTTTCAGACGTAAGAACTTTGTGTTGCTTCTACTATAAAACGGCTGCAGAGCGAGCGAGCGAGCAGAAAAGACGGAGGAGGAAGGGGATTAACCGTGGGTGGTGTCATCCTCCACAAAGTCTTTGGCCTGCTCCGCCGTGATCACATCGATGTGACTCACCTAACAACACAAAAACACACTCAATTAACGAGCAATCAATGCCAGCCTGACTAAGAAGTGACTGTTTGTTCTGAAACCTTGAAAGCTTCAGAATATTTCCACTGAAGCTGCAAAGATGAAAATCACCTTGAACTTTACATTTTTTAAAAACAGCTTTTTTGGGGACTTTTATAAGAGGATATGTTTAACGAACAGGATGCAAATAAATAAAAATATTAATCCAAGAGCTCTTCCAGTTTTCCCTAAAATATCTGCCGATGTACACAAGGAGTCTGCTTGAACAAAAATAAAGATGCAGTTTTCTAAACCAAGACTTTTAAGGTAAATGTTACACAGTTCTGGTTAGGAATGATATGAACTCATTCTGTAAAAATGATATGAATGGAAAAAGAATCCTGTAAGAGCTACTGAAGTGGATGCAGAGAAGCATTATGTATCTGTTTTATCTTAGATTTCTGTTCCCAGAATTACTGATTGTCCTGATGTTGTTCAGCAAACGGTCCTTAACCTATTTCGCTTGTTGACATTCAACGAAACGTGAGCAAATAGTTTTGAAATTCAATAAATCGTCTCATTTTTGAGACAAGTGGAACTGTTGAGACTTCAACTTGACCCTCTGTAAAAAAAACAAAAAACAAAAAACTCTCTCCTAAATGAATGAGAACATCCTGTTCAGAAACCCGAGGGCTCACCTTGTTCCTGAACTTGACGCCGTAGAACTTGTCCGCAGACTCGAGCAGCTCGGGTCTGAAGGTGGTGGTGATGAACTGAGCGTGGCCCGCCAGCTCAACGATCATGTCTGAGAGAGAGAGGAGTCACAAACCAGGGGCGACTCGTTAGAAACTATGTTTTCACTTCTACTGGATGAATCCTCCAAGGAAAATATCCTCATTGTTTTATCTGTAATTCTATAAAAAGGGGGTAAGGATAATTTCTAAAACAAAAGGATAACATTAAAACCAACAAGCCGAATGAAACTAAAACTGTTGTCTGTATTACAAATAAAACTATAAATAAGTTGTCAGGTTGTGTTACACTAAACACTTTTTTCCCGGCTGATAAAGTTCAGTATTTTTGCAAGAATCTGCATCAAATAATGTTCCAGGAGGGGGGAAGTAGGAACCAAACTGACAGCAGATTTCATGTGAGCTCAGTTCCTGAGCTGCATAACGGATGGATATAGTGTTACACTGATCATCCAATAATGTATTTACTTGCCTTTTTATCCACACACACACACACACACACACACAGGTCCCGGCTCTGTACCTGAGACAGCCTTCCTGTGCTGAGCGTCGAGGGCCTGATCTATCTCGTCGAACAGGTAGAAAGGAGCGGGGTCACACTTCTGGATGGCGAATATGAGAGCCAGAGCCACCAGAGACTTCTGGCCTCCTGACAGCTGCTGCATCTCCCTCATCTCGCCCTGCTTCCCCGTGAACGACACCTGCAGGGCAGAGCCGCGGGGAGAAATGACTCTCGCTTCTTGCTTTCATTATTAGTCGTCTCTCTGCTCGGGAAGGACTGTTATGACAGCCTTCAGACTGATCCAGATAAATTTAGTGTGAACAGAATTATGCATTACTCGTTGCATGACTAACTTCACCTTGGCTGTACTTTGTGAGGAAGGATCGAGTGTTTTCCCAATTTGACATGAAAAACACATTTATTGTGTTTCCAGACAGAAACGAACAATATAAAAGGGTCAAAACTTACATGTTTATGGAAAGGAGGAGCTTATGAAACAAGATTTGGATGAAAGCAACACTCCATGATGTGCCTACGTGAACAGACGAAAAAGGTTCTCACTCTGATGCCGACTCCGGTGAACTGATCCACTGAGGGAACGCTGCTCTGTGAGCCGGAGCCCCTCTCGCTGTCTGCACCGCCCTCCCCTTCATCCTGGGACTGGCTGCCTTCGGCATCACCCTTCTTCATCACCAGCGTGGCTTTGCCTCCTGGAACCAGCTTCTGGAAAACCTCGCTGAAGTTCTTCGACACCTGAGAGGCAGACAGAGAATTTTAATGTTTTTTAAACGCGCGGCCCTAATGTGAGACAGATGCCAAATAACAGTAATAATAATTTAAAAAGGTGCCCTCGTGGTCTGGTTACAAACGGTCGAGCAGGCTGACTCTGTACCTGCTTGAAGGTGAGCTGGATGGCCTCGTACTTGCGCAGCTCCAGGACGTTCATGAGCTCCATGATGGACTTGTAGCCCCGGTCGAGTTCATCCTGACGCTTGATCAACTTCTCCTTCTGCTCGGAGAAGTTGACAAACTGGTCCAGAGCTTTCTTGTTGACGTGACTGTACTTCTTCAGCTCCGTGTTGCACTGCTCCAGTTTTCTGAACAGCTGCGTGAAGAGGAAACATTACGTCACGTTACTATTAGCTGATGGTGATATGAGACTGTCCGTAGCTTTGAAGGTTTTAAACACTGACTTCATTTACTTTTCTATATTAGTAGAATGCTTTGTGTTTATTGGACAGCCCTGTCTTAATTTCTCTCCTATTTCTTCTGACATTAAAGTTTTATCTTTAATACTCAGTGAATTTTAAATGATCATTTCATCTGAAAGACTCGCATCAGTTTTAGAGGAATAAAATTAGATGCGGTCAGGTTTCTGCACACATTTTGCCAACTTCTGTTTCTATCTAAAGATGACACGGTCTGATTCATTACGAAAACAAAAAAAAAGGCCTTCCAAAGCTCTCAAGCTATAAATTCATCCTTTAAAATCACTAATGACCGAAAGAACACGAGCAAGTGCCAATATTACTCGGCCTTTTCAACCACTTGTGCAATCAGTGGTACCATCTTGCCCCCATGCAGCGCTCTGAGGAGAAAGATTAACTATATGAAGTGTTTATGAGACAGTGTGGAGCTATTTTCAGCCCTGTCAAGGAGGAGAGCTTAGACACACACACACACACACCACTTATGAAAGATGCAGCCAAGTCCACTCATCTCTCTCGGTCTTTGTTCCCAAAGCCAGCTGGCTGAAAGAAAGAATTAGACAGAGCCCTTGTGTCTGAGTCACTGCTGAGTGGGTGGGATGTGATGGTCCTCCACTTTATTCCTAAAGAAATGGGGCTCTGGCCGTGTGTGTGTGTGTGTGTGACTTACACTTAAAAAAGTATGTACAAGAAGACCATCTTCACTAAACCTAATTCATGTCTGTGCATGAAGTTTGACTGTAAAGCCAAGCTGTCCTCACCAACCTTTTTAACCTCATTTTCAGTCACAGGAATTAGTTCTTTGAGCAAAACTATTAAACTGTAGTAATAAAGTCAGGAAAGTTATCACTCAGTGGGTGAACATAGAGTAGTTTTCAGTATAAAACTTGAGCAAATGTCCACACTAACAAATAGTTTTGTAAAACAATCTGCGTATATCGTGGGCAGGGATTTACTGTATATTTGAAATCTAGTTACGATGGAAAATTCAAACACTTAACAGAACCATCACAGCCATTTTTTAAATTTTTATTTTAATTTTTTTACTGCAGCACCTGGTAGTGACACACCAAGTTGTTTAAGCTCACAATGCTTTTGCAGCTGGGGTGGTTTTTTAATTATTATTTTTAAATAAAACACCCACCACCCGCGCGCTCCCATAAAAAAAACCCTCTCTGAGCGTCCCCTGGGTCTTTGTGCCACGATAGTTTATTTTAAAATGATTATAAAGTGTAAACTTATAGTCTTGTGAGAACATAGATTTACTGGCAGAATACATGCACCCCCCTCCATGTTGATCCATCTGAATATTCAGAGAAAAACTGAATAATTACCAGACAAACTCAAAGTGTTTTTGCACCTCTTATTCATGTGTAAGTGCCATTTTTGGTCATGAATGTATCACGTATCGTTTTTCAAAGTGGAATTTTTTTTAAACTTTTGTGAAAGAGACAAATAGACGTGTTGAGGAGACAATAACAATGCAGTTGACTTGACCCATATGTTGTTCTGTGTATTGAACATGCACTGCAAACAACAACAACAACTAAAGTGCTGTTTATAAACTTTGTCTGTGTGGCAGGATTTGTCCCGACCCGGTTGCCATTACAGATCACAGCCGTCTGCTGAAAAGATTAATTATATTTACCATTTTCAGCTTGAATATTTTTAATACTAAGTGATCCCTACCTGCCTTAAAAAAGAAATAATTTGTAACTTCTGTAACTTCTGTAACTTTCCGACCTCCACAGGAGGCGGATTGATGTCACTGATAAGAGTCGGTAAACGATGCTGCTGTCAGCTGGGAGCAAAAGAAGATTAAAAAGCACAAAGTGTAACATAATTAAGCGCTGTACGTGTGTGTACCTGTTTGAGCGTGAGGGTCTGGTACTTCTCGAAGGCCTCCTGAGGCAGCGAGCCGAGCTCTCGGATTTTCTTCATGCACTCCTCCTTCTTCTTGAGCAGCATGCCCTGTCTGTTGGTCATTTTCTCCAGCTCCTTTGTGTCGTGGTTGATGGCGTCGTTTTGCTCCTTTTCGATGTTCTTCCATCGCTCCATGCTCTTTATGTGGTCCTTAATCTCTACTTCCGTCTTGTCGACCAGACCATCCAGGTCTAGAGAAGGCGTTTAGAAAAAGAACAGAAGTGACCATTTCAGTCTGAATCAAACGCTGCTAAAGACACTTTCTGGCTAAAGAAAAACAACCCTTTTTTTTTCTTGAAGGCTTTTTTTAATAAACACACTGAAAAATAAAAGCACTAAGAAAATCAAACTGTTCACTGAGCAAAAAAAAGGTAAATTGGCAAAAGTTAGGAACAAAGAAGTGAACATAATACCCACTCAGGATTGAATCTATGCAAATTAATTCGGTTCAGGAACAAGTGCTTTCTGACAACTTCATTGTACCGACGTCATCTAAGTCACGGCACAAACACGATCATACACGAGTTCAGCGCAAAAACACGTGCACCGACGCTTTATGCAGTTTGCGAGTGAAACACGAAACGGCAGATCTTTATGATCTGCGGGTGGTCCGAAGTCAGCGGAGGACAATCTTACGACGCATTAGCCAAAATAAAAAAATATATAACTGCTTTTAGCCGCTTGCTGGTAATCCTGTCCACTAAAAAGGTCAATAACTGCGTCAAATGCTAATTCAAACACTGCTAAAATACAAATTGAATCATTTTTAAAGTGCATATATTTTTGAAAGGACTTCATTACCACATATTAACGTTGCTTTAATCTGATCAGAGACCAGTGAAATCAGTGAAAATAAGTCAAATACCCAACAGCTGTTTACTGTCAGCTGCATTGAGATATGGTTGCCTTAAAGACCAGAGACAAGACGGGGACAGAGCTTTGTGTTTTGGTCAAGTTAGTTTGATTTACAGCAGAAAAGGAGCGTCTTCTCTCAACGGACGCCTGGTCATTTCAGGCATGTGAGGGCAATATGGAGGCTCCCAGGTTGGCTGCATTGAGCACAGAGACTATTTTAATAACACGGCACTGAAGAAAAGAGGTCAAACAATGACCAACAGTCAAAACTTTAACATTTACCTATACATTTATAGTCATGTACTGTGGAAATACCAATGTCAGAATCAGTCTGAGACTCAGATCAGTGACCTGAGATTTAACACATCCAGTTTCTGTTTTAGATGTTTGCTCTTTAAAAGATCTGTAAGATGATTCAAAACAATAACCCCATCTGAGCCAACTATCACTTAAACTTCAGTGCATATCAGCTTAAAAATGTTGCGAAAAGCGTTTAGCTTCTGTCAATCCCAGTTCCTTCTGTGACTAGTATTGCATATACCATACACTGTAAAAAATATAAAGTATGTTGATGTAAATTGAGTTTAAATAAAGTGAAATTTTATGAATGTCCTTGAGGTCACTAAAACTGGACTGGTTGATTGTTATATGATTCTTACAGAGTCAGACGTCACCACCAACAAACATCTTATTCCTGACTTCTGCAGAAGGTGGTGTGGTTTTCACTGGGTTCATACAATCGCCACCTTTTTGTTCCGTCTTTCTTATCTTGCTCACCATCTGATCGAGCCAAAGTGTCTTTAACACGCTTGTTGATGCCGTCCAGCTCAGACGTTGTAGCTGTGAGCACCGTGCCACCCTCCGTCTCTCGCAGCTCGTTCAGCTCCTGTAATGCCGCAAAGAAAGTAATTCTAATTTGTAAATTTAAAAACTTAATCCATGAATTTTCCAATTTAACCACACAAATGTAATGATATTGTAGCAAAATACCTCGAGAACTTAAATAAGGACATGCTTAAACGTCAAACTCTTGGACTGTTTTCAGAGTACCTGCTCCACTTGGTCGAGACGTTTCCGTAAATTTTCATTGAGGTACGTTTCCACCCTGGTCATGATCCCCTCCAGCTTGATTCTCTCATTCAACAACTGCCTGTTGTCCTGTGAGGGAACAGAGGGACCGACACACATTCGTTACTCAATTGGGTCCAGGCAAATGGCGGGTCGAAAATAATTCGGCTACACAAAACCTACTGTTATGTCACAATCACAGAATTTAGAAACTGCAAACGTTGCTTTTTAGACATGTAAAGGTCGGCGCTGTGAGGGCGGAGCTGTTGCGCAACAGGAGCAGAAGTGCAGCGTGCCGAGGTGAGCGCTGAGAGCAGCTGGCGGTGAAAGAAAAGGAGGCGGCCGCCGTTGGATCACAGCTGCAGCCCACCACTCTCACCTCATTCACATCATTTGAATACAACTAGATCAGCGGCAGAACAATGGAGAACAACAGATGCTCTCCCTGAACCACATGTAAGCACGCCTGCATGCACCTTCCATTACCATTTCCACAATGAATTTCTAAACGGGATTTTAATACAGCTGCCGGGTTTTAAACAGTTTAATAAATGTAAAAATAAACAGCAACAACAAATTTACTCACAAAATAATGAAAATTATGTGACGGATGATGTTCTAGATAATGATGTGATAAAAACTATTTTTACACAAAGGATCATTTCTTTTAGTTTATCAGGAGTAAGAGCATTAATACTTATTAGTACATCAAAACTAACCCAAACTCGCACAAGAAAACAACTTTATAGCTCACTATAATGACAACATAAAAGCACTTTTGAATTTTCTCATTAAAACATATTTGCATATTTGACAGGGGGGGGGGTTAACAAAACTGTATAATATTCCCACACACCATCCATGAAATTGTTAATTAATCTCTGGAGGATTGACAAAGTAAATGAAGTCTCTGTTTTAGACTTTCAGACACTGCCAGCAGATAAGCCAAAGATAAATCTTCTGTTTCTCCTGACCTGCTGTAACTGGCGAATCTCATCGTTGAGGTCGTCGACGCGTCTCTGGTCCTCAAGGCTGAGCTGAGAGAGAAGATCGGTGCCGAGCTCAGCCTTCAGCGACTCCCTGGTGGACTCCATGGCGTGAAGGCTGGCCTCCAAACTCTGCAGACTGCGTTGCTGGAGAGGACGAGACGGAAGAATGCGTTCAGTCAGTAACAATGCAAGCAGGCGAATCAAGAACATTAAGGAATGTATACAAAACTGAAAATGTTTCATCGCAATGACACAATACAACCTTGGGCATGAACGTCTTCTCTGACTGCTGCCTCTTCTCCTTCAGCATCTTCATTTCTGACAGAATACTGTCTCTGGAGGCCTTGAACTTCCTCTGTTGTGTCTCGATCTGCTGCATCTGGTTCATCAGCTGGTCAATCTCGTTGTTGATGCGTGAGGCAGGAATTAAGGAAGTATACAACCAAGAAAACCAAGTTTCTTAACAAATGAAGATTTAGTTTTCATTTAGCAAAGAACATATTTTACAAAGTTAACTTAAGACTTGTGTCTACAGGAAGCAGCTGCCTCTGTGATTCCACCTGGTAATTAAGGACTTACAGCTGGATGAAGTTCAACAAAACCATAATTGTGGCAAAACCACCATTACTGCCACTACAGGTACCATGTATACTACAGAATGGTGACACGTCCCACACATAACCTACAATAATTCAGCTGATCACACATGAAAAACCAGCTAACAACAACAAGGACAATAGGAACATCTGCAGAGATAAACGTTTCTCAGAACTACACAGAAATAAAGCGTTACCTGATGCCACGACCCGCAGCTTTGCTGGTAATTTCAGGTAATAACACTGCAACATAGATGGAATATTCAAACAGAATTTGTGTTATTTTCCTTGTTTTTAAGCCTCTTATGGCCTCTTCAGCTGCAGCGAGAATCAATCAATGAATAAGTAGTAAAAGAACCCTTCAGCACAGCAGTCGATGCAGTCTTACTTTAAAGAGTAGTTTGGATTTTAGTACAATGAATACACAATGTGTAAGATTTCCTAATTTGCACCAAACTAATAAAATGAATTCAAAGTTTGATTTGAATTTGTTTTTTCGTTTGGATTTATCAATCATTGAGAACCAGAGAGGGTTTTGTAAAAGCTTTTCTTGTTAGTAAATAGTCACGGGGCAGCTTAAAGGCTATTCAGTGCAACCCAGAGGACTTGATTAATATGATTGGGCTTCAAGGGGAAGTTGGTGTTATCCAGTATATCAAACCAGAGGAAGAAGAGCTGCACACTTCTATCATTAAGCTAATTTAACAGGCAGGCTTATACATGGTTCCCATGACTCTCAGCTGGAAGAGGTAATTTCAACAAGTTGGCAGGTAAGCGCTGGAAAATGATGGCTTCAAAGCAAACTAAATCCAGGGTTTTACTTACTCTTGACCAATGTGTGAGGGAAAGATAAACACAGAAGATCAGTACTGTCTGGATTGACCCGTATGAAGTGAAAAAGAGGAAATCGTAGATGAACCTGACAATTTGCCGCTCATCTCATATTACAGCATTAATTATTCAGTGTACAGGAAGACTGCCTTCACCACGGAGGAGCTACGTGGCCTGAGAGCAGTGGACTCATACAATCAGTGTTTTGATGGATTTATAAAGGACATCTGGCCTGTCCACGTTAATAACAAAGTGCTGTGACTGGCAGGGTAAGTAATGTAGGCACGGCTTGTCGAAAGCGTATTTATGGATTAGAATCAGACCTAAAATGGCACCGGTGCTTTATTTGTAACTATCATTCAACCATAACAGCAGAGCTGTTATCTAAAGTAGAGATGTTCTAAATCATGAAACCGGTCATTCTAGCAAACGTAGTTATACTCGAACGTTACTTTTAGTGCTTTTATTTGTTTTAAATGTTACTTTTAGTGGAACAGAATTGGGCCGAGCAGATTCTGGACATTTTCAAGGCTGATCCTTGCGGTTGAGGTTCGCCAGCCAGACTTCGTTTGAGGTAATGTAGTGAAAACTCAGCTTTCCCGAACCGCCTGCATGGTTAGAACATCCTTTAACCCAACACGATACAACCATTATGGCTCGTCAAAAATAGCTCGTGATTAAAAAAAACTCCTCTGCCATGACTGAAGCTATTGCCTATTGTAATGGCGATGATAGAGGGCTTGTCTGGAAGCTTGATCTTCCAGGACTGAACCGCTCTTCGGGGCCTCTGAGGTCTCAGTTAACACAGCAACCTACCGATTCATTGTCAGAAGAAAAAAAAGTCAGTGCAAAATGAGGGACAGTTCACATGAACAAGCTGCAGCAGGTAAACGAAGTAACAACACATGCACGTTTACTTCAAAAACTCTACATGTAAGCTAAGATTTGCTGGAAAACAAAGATAGCACCTGAAAATAGAAAGGATGCGTGAGATCCATCAGTTTAATCTCATACTTATCGACAGGACAAGCAGCGGAGAGACAAGAGGCTTTTACATAATTGATCCGTTCTCTGACTCATTGCTGCAGGAGTGAAGGACGAGAACCTGCCTCTCCTGCTTACTGACATACAGACACCGTAACCAGGAGCAGATTTTTAACCACCACACGGGTCAACATCAAACCTCTGAACCAAACTGGGGTTGAAATTACTGAAAATTAGCCACACTGCTCAGGCAAACTCAAATGTGCTCCAGTCCACTTGTCTTGCCTTCATGCGCTGTCGTAAAGTGACTCATGGCTCTGGCAGACATGACCCAATATAGACTAATCCTTCATGACCTGCTTAAACCCTCCCGCTGGCTTCGAGGCAGCGACGTAACCTCGATGGATTCGGTCCACATCTACAAGCTCAGCCACGTGAGATCACCCCGTAAATGAGCACCGGTGGCCTCACTTTATACTATTAACATCCTCCACAGGACACAGGGTAAAGGTTTTTACCAAATGAGCAACTGGCACAGGGCCTAAAATGTTTAGTTATCAGAGAATGATGGTTTGCTTTAGTAAGATATTTTTTATTGCCAACAAACTCTGCTCCACCAATACTCTAATGGATCAAACTAAACATTTTAATTCTGTATATTCCACCACCTTTTTGTTAAGGTGTAAAATGAAAAAAAAAAAAAGCAAAAGAACGTTCCTGTTGTGGCACCAGAAACAAAAACAAGCGCAGGAATGTGCCCACTTACTTTAAGCACCAGTGGAAAGAAATTACAGAAGTGTCAGATATTAGGATTGACAAGGTAATCTGGGTTTAATAAACTTTTTTTTTTTATTACAATCATTCCAAAGTCTGAACCAAAGAGCCAAAAACTACTTTGTAGAGGTGACACTGCCCCTTTCTACTCCAAGGAACAAACATGGGAATGATTTTATGGAGCTGGAAACGATGTTATGTTAGTCTAAAACCCATCAGAGTCAAAGGTTTTCCAGTAAGAAGCTTCTTAGATGGTTTATGACATGAAAAATTATTGTGCATTATAATTAAATCCATTTACTACTCTGCCTTTATTTTAAAACAGGGACAACAATTTCTAAATCAGCTACAGCACTGGCAAAAAAAATAAAATCTACTTTTTATCTTCCAGTTTTCCCTCAACCCCACAGGAAAAAAAACGGCTGATTCTACGTTCACAAAAAGTTTCCTGGAACTGAAAACATGAAAAACAAGTGTATGACTCAGAAAATCTATGCTTTTAAATGTTGTAATATGTTATTGTTTGGTTGGTTTAGTCAATAACACATTTTCTAAATTCTAAACATTAAATCTGATGCCGATTGAGTCCCTCTTCCCTTGTGGCTGCTGTGTGAGTCAGCCCACTTTACTATAATCAATAAAACTGAATGTGGGGATTATTATGTCTTTGTTGAGGTGATCATTCGCCGAAGCTTTTACAAAACTACATGACTCACTTTTCAGTGAACTCCCTCAAAACTTAGCCAACAGTGGGGATGAACAAGATCCTTTTAAATGACTGTCCATAGAAACCCACACACATTTCATTTTCGGTAATACTCCAAAAACACAGCAGATTCATGCAGACACTTAACTTTGAATTCTAAAATCCTTTTTGCTCTTCAGCTTTTGAATAAAAAAAAAGACATTTGGCCTAAATTTTCCTGTGATCAACTTACTCAGAGCGCGTTTTGAAAGAAAGGATATGTTCGATGTTCCTACGCAGGTTCTCGTTGAGTTTGGCCTCCAGCTCAGACAGCTCCTCCTCAGCCTTCCTCATGTCTTTCTGGAGCTCCAGGCGAGACTTTCTGGTGTCGTAGTAGCCTCCTGTCAGAGCTCCACGGTGGCTCACTTGGTCACCTAGAAAGTTACGATTTTGTCAGGATCGACAGCTAAAACAAAGTAATTTCGTTCAACATCTTTCACATTCTGAAACTACGCAGACATCCTGAATAGAGCTTTAATAAAAGAGGACTAGACAACCTTTTCAGCTCTGCTTCCCTGAACAATCTCACTTGTAGTCTATTTTTTTGTAGAAGTAAATTAAGCAGTACTTTGTATTGCATGTTAGCTTACCCTCCAGGGTTATGCAGTCCATGGTGAAAGCTCTTGCCAGCTGGGTGGAAACCTCCATGCTGCGACAAATTAGGGTCTTCCCAAACACGTGCTTGAATGCCTTGTCAAAGTTAGGGCTGTAGCGCAGCTTGCTGATCATAGGGATGGCATCCTGTGAGCCAAGACACGGGAAAATAAACCCAGCTGTTAATAGTGTACTCACAGATTCCCACCCAATAAAAAAACATCTCAAGGCAGGGCAATTAAAGTCTGATGGCTGGGAAAACATTGTTTTAAGATGCTGACATATAGTTTCTTAAGTTAGCTGTTGCTTTGTTTGGGATAACTCCTTCCTGGCAGAATTGAAATTAACAGATGTAACTCATGCATGGCTCTTACGTTGGTTTCTGGGTAGGCAGTGTCTCTGACGTCCAGCTTGCTCAGAGGAAGGAACGTGACTTCTCCGGGCAAGTTCATCTTGTTGAACTCCATGAGGATTTTAGTACTCACTTCGTCGGTCTCCACAATGTGGTAAAACAGCCTGAAAGGACAGAAAGTTGACATTTTTAAATATTAATATATTTAAAGCACCTCTTCCTATGATGAAACCTAATGATTATATTAAACTTCATTGATTAATAAAGCTAAACATGGCTACAGAGGAGAATATTTATAAACTTCAAGAAAAATGACAAACTAATATTACAAACCAAAAGAAAGATTTTACAGATTCTGTATGTTTTAGTAGATCTGATGGATTATTATGCAGACCCAATCACCACGTGTCCGTCAGACTCCTTTATATTAGCTTGTAAAATAGAAAAGAAATGGAGCCGCTCTTCTATTGTTGAAATCACCTTTCAGATGTTTGGAGCCAATCTTTCGCAAACCCAGGCTTTAAAAAACCGACTGTTCATAAAATTTATCATGTATAAATTTTTTGCCAAAGACATCAAGTAAAGCAAATAACGTCCACTGAAGAAGAACATCCAAGTCTCCTTAAAAAGCTCTGAGTCTTCATCTTCTCATGTCTCATCACTCCGATCAACAGCTAGAGGTTTCTAATCCAAGTGTCTCAAGATGAGCAGATTACAAAAGAAATATTTACTTTGAAAGTCTTCTTCATATGAAATGTTAACACGTAAGTACTGCGCTAACACTGGCTGCTAGCCTGATGACACCGATTCTGCTGCTCCACTCTTGTTTTCTTATCAGTAATTTAATCAACGCTGTGTCCAAAACTATAAGAACGTTCCCATTATTTTAACTTCAATTTGCTGTTTCTTCGTCACTTTATTTAACTTCACAGCAGATTCTAAACCACAAGCCCGATGTACCACAAATGTCAAGCGGTGACATTTTTTTGACATCTTTCAGTTTTTAGCATAACAAAAGGAAGACGTGATTGTGATTCTCACCTTGTTCCAGCAGTCACTTCCACGCAGGTGTAAAACGCCGGCTCACACTCAAAATTATTCATGACAATGCCATGGTAACCGTTGATAACATGCTGGTTTATTCCCTTCCGCCTGAAATGCTCCAGGACTTTGTTGATGCTGTCGATGCCATTGAGAATAGCCTGAAGGAAGGGGAAGAACAAATACAGCATATGTTACAAGAAGTTTAATAATAAAATTGATTTTAATGACAAATTTAAAACTGTATTTTCATTTATGGAGCAAATACCAGAAATGAAACCCAATTCCAATAAAACTAATTTATTTTAATGTTGTTTAAAAACGCCTCTGCCTTCACACATCAAACTCATTGTGAGGTCATGCCAAAAAAAAAAAGGTAAAGAAAAGTCAGTCTCGATATTGTGAAGCACTAAAATGAGCCGCAAACTGCAAATACAAAACACTACAATAGAGGACGGACAATATTGAGTCCATCAAACAACAGAGACAGACTGAGTCAGATGGAACCAATGAGAGAAAAAGAAATGCATGACATTTGTTTGTGAGGCAGCCTGTTTTCATCTCGGCAGATATTATTCAGAGGTGATATTTGATTGATGTATAGGCCCTGAAGAAATGACCTGATGATGCAGTGAGGAGTGAGTCATATGTAAATTTAGCAAGTATCATAAAGGTGCAAGTAGCAAGGCAGATGAATGACTTCATTTGATATACCCATCCTGACAACTGGGTGAGTCACAAAGAGACGTCTTCGTGGTATTCAGGTGGGCTCACTCGGAGATTGAAGCATTTTCTTGGGATTTATATACTTGCCAATTTCCTCCCTCAGAATTCTTCAGCGACTGTGCACACATGAGGACCTTTTACCAGGTGAAACTGCAATAGATTTATATGCGCAGACTGCATCTATTGTAATAGTTTCAACTATTACATGCACAAAAACGGATACTTGTAAATGCATGCACTCAAGTAAAATGATCATAAAGTTGTCTGTAATTCAATCATCTGAAAACTAATACTTCCTCCTATGTGCACACAAGCAGATCTTTCACCCCCGTCCAGACGGAAATATTGGTTATCCCGCAGTTCCATTATGCAAGTCAATAATTACGCAGTCATGCAGAGTGACACGGACCTTGCCTGTGGCCGCTCTAAGGAGCTGCTGTTTCTTCTCCAGGTCCTCTCGTTTGGCTGCCAACGCCTGCTGCTCTGCGTTCTCCTCACGCCACAGGTAGCTGGACAGAAACAGACAGCCGCACACTGTTACGCTTATGTCACCAGAAAACCTGAAACCCAACTGCAGCCCTGATACAGGTGCAAAAAGAAGCCGGCGAGAAAACAACCCAAAGGTCAGTGTTTGATAACGGCTAAATGCACAGAAACTGCATGTATTAATTTACAGGTATTCAAAAAGAAAATATTAAAATATTTTAGTAAATGCTGACTTGAATGCAGATGGTCTAGCTTGCATTTGAACACAACTTTTAACTCCCCAGACATTCAAAATGTTACATATTTAATACAACTACTAATACAACCTCTGCTCAGTGTATAAATTCATTAATAAATGTGAACACACTAACAGCTTGAAGCTGACGGCCTGAATCTATAAAAGCTGCAGTTCGTCATCTTTCTGCTTGTTCACTCACTGCACGGTAGTGGATCAGACGTTTAATTTAAAAAAAAATTAGTTTTGAGCAGATAATTCTCCATTTACGGCTCAATGCAACAGTCAAGAAATGAGTGCATTTTGGCAATAAAAGCTGGAGGTGGCTGTTGTGTTTCAAGAACAAAGAAACCATAAAATATATTTTACTGCTAACCTGCAACTATAAAAACCTTGTTAAAGCACTAACTGAAGTCAAAGCTGATTAATGTTACATAAATAAACCTCAGTGTTTTAATAAAGTAAACTGAAATGGCTGAGCAAAGAACGGTTCATTAGTTTTACTAGGAACAATTCAAACCTTTAACCTAAAACCACAAAATAAGGCTGAATTTTAGACACCCAGTTCCTGATTCATATTTTTCCCCACAGGTCTTCTAGAAAACAATAAAAATGGTTTATTGTTGAAAAATAGATGTGTGTGGATTAGTTAGCTCAAGTTTCAAGAAATTCAAGCACAATGCTGCTGTATACTTTACTTTTTATATGAAGTTAAAGATAGGACTTTTTTAAAAAAAATAGGGAGATTTCTTACTTTCTTTCGCTTTGGAGTTCATCTTTCTTGTTCTTCACTTCATAATACTTTTTGTCCAGCTCCTCTACACGGGTCTTGACCTCATTTAAATCTTGATCAAGTTTCTAAAAACCACAAAATTAAAGTGAGTCACGGTTCCAGGCAGGGGGTTAAAAATTATAGCACTTTCAAGTCAATCTGGAGTAAAATAAATTTAATGAAAGGATTTGTTATCTTTTTTTTCCCCCCAGCTACTTGAAGTTGATTACAAGACGGAATTGAAAAAAAAAAGCAGTAGTTTAAAAAAAAAAGGTTAGAAGCATTTTTGGAACAAGACTATAATCAAATTCTTGTGTTAGCTACCTGAAGGAGACGAGGAAAAAACAGCCGAGTTGTCTTACATTGTACTGCTCGAGGTTCTTCTCCTTGTTCATCTCCGTGTCCTCCAGGTCTTTGTGGATGGCTGCGATCTGTCTCTTTTTGTCGTTGATGGCCTGGTCCAGAGACTTCAGCTCCTTCTTGATCCACTTGTCCCTCTCCTCCTTGGAGGTGAACTGGCTGCCACGGCCCTGCTTGGCGTACAGGTCGGTCCTCTCCTGCGTAGCTTGAGCCAGTCTGGAAAGAAGTCAGTTCGCAAGAGGGTGACTCACAAATTTCAACTGGAAAGTAAATTGCCGTCCTGTTTCATGCAAAAGGTGCTTGACATCCAAGTCATATTATACTATGATGCATTTCTGCACACATAAAAACACTGTATTTTAACTTTGTGTTCAAACATTTAACATGACAGCATAGATAAAATTAATATATTTTGCTATTGCAGGTTTTTAAAGCCATCAATACCTTTTAGTACATATAAAACAAAAGACTTGGCAAAAGAAATGACAAATCGTCTGTGCAGCCACGTCTTGCAATCAGAAATGTTTTCAGAGTTTGATGACTGACTCATCAAGTTATGCTTGGTCACCAGCTGCGTGATTAGGAATGACTCATCCCTACCTGGAGATGCCCCGCTCCTCCTTTTCCTTCACCATGTTAAATTTGGGCTCAGTCTCTTGCAGTTCTTTTTGTTTCTCCTCAATTTTCTCGAGCAACTTCTGACGCTCTTTCAGCAGGCGTTTCTGAAAGAAGAAAAGATGACTTTTAGCAAATCTCCGGGCTGTAAAAATAAAACATAATAATCATAATCAAGATATCTAAAATACAGAGCCAAAGAAGAGTAGAAGTTTGAAAATTTTAAAATTAGAAAATCGTTTTTTTCCCTAATAACTTTCTTCAATAGAGAACATGCTTCAGTGGATCTCTTTCACAACCAACCTGAATACAGACAGATGTCAATTATCCTCAATGCATCCCAACTTTATCCATCAAATACAAATCTTCACAGCAACGTTTTAGCTGTCTGCATTTAATTCACTGGAGTTTACTTCCTCTCATACTTTCCTAATGCCTCACTCCCTGCCATCCAGAAAACTAAGGACAGGAAATAAAGAGTCCACAGAGAAAGAAAAAGAAGGCAAAAAGCCCACACACGTAAGCAAGAAGTCATGGACAAAAAGACCCAATAACTTGGGTTCCGAAGAAAACCAGCTTTGGATAAAAATTCAAACAACAGACAGTAGTTTGAATTTTGTAAGGACAACGTTAATATCGGCAAAAGATAAGCTGAGAGCTCTGCAACAAAAAGTAGCAGAATCATTATCTGAAATGCCTAAAAGAAGAATGCCTTCAACTCTGCATGATCACAAGTCCACCCACAGTAATGAAAATGCAAAACAAACCTTTCTTTTGTCTGTTTTTTTTTTGTTTTCAAATGAGTCCCATACAACAACAAAAAAGGACAAAGCGGAGAATAAAAGAAAATGACTTACACACCAACAAAAGAGAAGTTTTGTTGGATCAGCCACCTGAAAGATGATTACATCAGGACCACCTACAGCTAGTGAGGCTTTTCATTGTGCCTTCGTAGCTGCTGACTGGTGTTTCAGCAGCCGTGGTAAGGCGGCCTTAATCCAACCCTGTGACCCGTCAAAGTTCACACTAAACCCGGGCCAACAGAACCTTATATTATCATCTCCATCCTCACACGTGCTCACAAACACACCGTTACTAAACACAAAGCCATATGGAGAGTGAGCCGTGCCAACTGAGTGCACAAACGCTGAAGCCAAGAAGTGAAGCTGACCGTGATTCTGATGACAATTACTCATTTCACTTCCCGATTTGTTCCACAGGGGATTCTCGCATTTTTTATTTTTAATGGCTGGGAGACACATTTTAAATTAAACCTGTTATGATTGTTTTACAGTATCCAAATTAAAAAGTCATGCTAGCAGTTCTTTTTACTCAAAAGTATCGAAGACCTGAAATTTGCTCCTGGATGAAAAGAAACTGTAAAAAGGCAGCCATGTTTGTTCAAACTGACTATAGTCCACTATTATTGGAAAAGATAATCTGTAAAATGAAGGATAAAAGGTTTTGCTTTGACTGAAAACAACCAGTGAGTGCATAAATGACCCAGCCAAAGATTTCACGGTTAGCATGTGTGTGCCACTTTCCTCTCTAAAGAGAGGCTGAAGCACAGCAGAGAGGGAGGGGAATAAAGGTTTTATCAATTCAACTTTTCAGAGAACTACTTTCTTATTATGGGTACTAAAGACAGTTTCATCGTGACATAAAAAACATTCATACATCTTACAACTATTATTGTGCTTCTTATATTATAAACAGTACCACACATTCTCATCCCTTTCTAAAGTAAAACATTATCATTTTTGTCCCAATAGGAATGCTGCCCTGAAATCTTGTTTAATCTTGAGTCTTTGCTTCTTTTCCAAAACTCTCTCAAACAGGACTATGGTTTGTTAATAAAGCAACGATCAAACAACCAGAGGGGATTTCTGTTAACCAATTAAGACCTCATCGGACATGTTTCCACCAGAACCTTTAGAAAAAGTTTTAACTTACTGAATACAGCTTTTTTGCTAATGTTCCCTTTCAGTGATTCTGAACCAAATCATTTTTTTTACCTCTTTAGTTCAGTTTTTGTATTTTTAAAAATTATTTCTAAACAATAAATGTAATTTTTTTAAAAACTGTGCTGTCAAGCAGCTGCTTTTCCAGCTAATAACTGGAAAAGTGGGTTAAAAGAGTGAAGCCTAACATCCCTCTCTACCCAGAGTGATGAGGAAGGGGATGTAGGAGGAGTGTTGTTGGTGCACCATCACATGTGCAGTGTGACGCAGATAGGAGGCTTCCGTACCCTCTGTTCACTGTTGCCTGCCAGCTCATCCTGCAGGTCCTTGGCCTTCAGCTCGAGCTTGGTCCTCTGCTTGATCTGCTCCTGGCGCTCGGCCGACAGTTGCTCTCTCTCCTCCTTCATGGCCGAGACCTTGGACTTCAGCTCGCGAACAACACGCTCCGTCTCCTACAAGAAAGGAGACAAAATAACAGGCTGAGCGTGAAAACAACTTAAAGTGTTTATTAACCGAGAATCCATTCATCCCGAGACTACAAACTGTGAAGACAGAGGATTACTTTACCCTGCTAAAAATGTCAAAACTAATTATTTCACCTATTTGATAGAAAACTGACTGCTAGAAAACATTCTTGGAAAGACTGAGAAAAATAAATATAGTATAAATCTTGCAAGAAACGGCTGTGGTTAATTTCTTTAGGCATTTTGTTTTTATACCTCTACTTTGTCTCGGGCATCTTGCTGAGCATCACGCAGCTGTCTGGATTTGTCTCCACAGGTTTCTCTCTTGGAGGACAACTGAAGAAAACCAAAACAACACACAAAAGTGTTGGCATAGAAGCAATAAACAACAAAAAATATAAGGTTTGATACATATAAATAATGACTATTTTACATTTAAACAAGGATGTTTTTGTTACTGTTAATCAACTGTAACTTCAGTTAGTGATATTTTTTGTCCTTTCATAAATTTGCTGTAATAACTTTGCACATATTTTTCCCTATTTAAATTAAATATTTTGTCTATCAACCATCATACCTCGTCCAATTTAGCACGGGTTTCGTTCAGCTCCTGGTTGTAAATCGTGTACTCCAGAGCTCTTCTCATCTTGTCCCACTTCTGGTACTGGGCCAACTCTTCCTTCTCATCTTCCAGGGTGTGCAGCCGCTCTTCGATGTACTTTAACAGCTCATTGATTTTCTCTCGCTTCCCCTCTGGGAAAACAAATACACAAATTGTGTTGTTTTGCAAGAATGTAAAACATCCACTACTTACATGATAATTTTAATTGGGATGTAGTTAATTAGTAAATCAGTAAAAATTTACCAATTACTTATTGCTTAAACATGACATACGCAAATGCATCGAATCAATACAGTAGTAACAAGTCAAACAATTGAAAGAAATAAATTTAATGTGATTTTTTTTTTTAATTAATTGTGCCGTTGGAGGGGCGGAGGGTTACCAGTCTCCTTCATGAGAGAAATGCTCTCCTCCTTTCGTTCATCGTACACTCGTGTTCCTGCCACCTCTCTCAGAAGCTTCAGACGCTGGGAGTCGGGCGCTGTGGCCATTTGGTTGATCTGCACAAAACAATGAAATTAGGCAATGAAGGTGAAACAGCTTCTCTGTTGTACTCCTAAGATGTTACAGCCGGAATATTTAATGAACCAGACATTTTAAAAATCAACAATTGTTCTATCTGATTATACAGTTTAAGTATGGGAAGCAGAGAGGTCAGCACTCTTTTTACTTGAACACAATTACAATGTAGCACTGGGGGGGTAAAAAACCTGCTGTGTAATAAACAAGTGTGAAATTGGCACCCAATGTTTTCTCACCTTTCCCTGCTTGACAATGTAGTAAGGGTTACTGCGAGAGAAGCCGGCACTCTCCAGAAGGTTCATGACATCATTTTTCCTGCAACAAGAACAGCACGTGAAGTTCAAGAAGCACGGGTGTTTTCACGAGTTCACAAAATGTCAGTCTACACAATACTTACGTCACCATCTTCTTGTCTAAGAAGTATTGATCCTTTTTTGCACCGATGACACGACGAAGGGAGACTTCCTCTTTGTCAATCTGGAGGGACAAAGATTTATCACAGGTGACGCTGAGAGCAACACAGTTTTCAGTAACCAGGCTGATTATAGTTTAAGTTAAAAGTAAAACACTGATTTATTTGGCCTTTTACACATCCAGGTGTTATAAACACAAGAAACTGTCTGTATATTGGAAGTGTTTGTAGTCGATACAAATACGCGAAGGCTCCAACTATGAGGTTACACAAACATCAGCATTTAAAAATTTATTATGCTAGCTCAACTTAATCAATTATCTAAATATAGCATACACAAATGAGAATAGATTACAGTATCATGATGAGTACATGTTTACTACTCATACCGGCAGCCGGTTGTCGGAGTTGTCAAATATGATCTCCACAAAAGCCGAAATGACACGTGGACCAGTTCCTTCCTACAACGACAGAAGAGAAAAATCTTATTCAAGACAATAGTTGAATGTTTATTTTTTTACATGGTTCAACAGCAATGACTTACAATACTTCCTAATTTTGTTGAAAATATAAAAAATGCTTTTATTATCAGATATGCACATAAATTTACAACCAAACATTCTGTCAGGTGACCAGTTCAGATGTGAAAGCTTCGATATGCAAATAATTTCATATTTATCAGAGCTCACATGAAGAAGGGCCAGACGCTGTTCAGGTCGCAGGTGGCTGAATTCATCGCTGAGGACAAACTGGATGGCTGCAAAATACAAAATAAAAAGAGGACATTTTAAAACAAAGAGCACAAGCTGTTTGACTACAACACAGCTAAAATAAATTAGACATACATACCGTAGAAAAAGTTACTCTTTCCTGACCCATTTCTGCCAACTGGATCAAAACAAAAAGACAAAACAAAGGGATGACATATTTAGGATCTAGTACACCAGTAAGAATATTTTAAAAAGCTTCATGATGAGCACAAACTCACCGATCACATTGTGCTTGGGACTAAAAGGGTCCACCACAGTTTGATCCCTGTAACTTCTGAATCCCTGAATAATCACCTGAAGAGAACACAAACATAAGCATCTTTAAGGATGACATTAAAAATTTACAGCAAGCAGAAAATGCCCAGGTTTTTGGAATGCATGAGTATTATTAAACTGAAAATGAGTGAATCGAGGCAGGAACTGTTGTTTATAAAAGCAAGACAGGGCCTCGGCTAACGGTGCCTTTCGGGCTAACTTGTACCTATCATTCAGTAGGTGCCCAACTTGATAGCATATAAACTGTGACGGGTATTGCAGCAATAACATTGCCTACTTCACACTTTGCAAAGGGAATACACTTCCAGACGCACAGCATTCATTTTCTAAAGATGAGCGAAGTGCACTGCTGAACGTTAGCCTGTTAGCGTTAGCTTAGCATCTCGGGATGGAGACGATTAAACCGGACAACGCGCGAGCTAACATTGACAAGCTAGCTAAACGAGTTGTGTAGGTTTTTCTTCAGTGAATCCCTCTGGCTTTGCGTTCCACTTATCGTTATAAGTAAACCTTTTGACGTGAATGCATCTATCATTCATACCGTAAATTAGCCTGGTCAGACAGTGACAGTCGGTAAAATGAACAAGCCTTAGCCTGCCAGCCGATGCTTACCTGCTTGATGTACATGGCTGCCTAAAAAGAACGCGTCTCCTCGGCAGAATATGGAGACAGGATCCCCCTGCACTAACTCGGAGAAGCTGGGAATTTATTAAAAGATAATTTACTGTAGCATTCGAAATTATTAAAGCTTTGCCTGCAAAAAGAGAATAACATGGAAAATGGCGGCGGGGGCGGGATGGAATGGCTTGTACCATTACGTATAAACAGGGTTGTTGCCACAAAATGTACAAAAGCGTGCGCAATTACATAAAGATTAGCGATTTTTTTATGACAAGGTTTCTTGCGTAGCACTTTAATATAATTAATGTTGTGTTTTAACGTATTAAAATTTAAGATTCATCTCCTTCCCCTTCCCCGTACAGTTTGGTACTTTCCGTCTGTTCTCCTCTGGGCGCCAAAGACGGTTGAGTACTTCAAGGACCTCTCCAGAAAAACTGAAACAACAGTCTCACTGAGAGATTCAATTAATCTTAAAAATCCCGTTTTCTCCGTTGGAAACCTTAAGCATCGAGTTAAATTGGATGACATATTTATAAATCATAAAATAGTCATTATTAAGTAGTATATATGAAAGTATATCATGAATATAAAGCATTTTGTTCATAAATTTGAATTACTGAACCATAAAACGTAACAGTTTCTAATATTTGATTATTGTATGGGCGCCTTATAAACCTGGTAGACCAATCTTTGGTTTGCTTTTCTATTTCCTTTGATTTTGGTAGCTGATTATTATTTAAGTGCATGTGATGTGTTATTAAAAACACCTTTGTAGCTATACTAGTAGTCTACAACCATAACGCAAAATGTAAATGTATTCAATTTGTATCACATATTCATGGTTTATAGTGACAGTGCTAATTGGCTGCTTAATGACTTACACTCCTGTTAATCAGCTTGTTGACTTTATCTTTTATATTTATCACTTTTTTAATCACTTCTATCCTCCTTTATCTCCTATTTGACGTAGGGTTTTCTTTCAAATCATAAAAAATGTCTTTAATAATAAGCAAGAGCTTCTGAAGAGGACTTCAATTAAACCCTTTTGTGAAACTGCATTATTGTATCAGATTAATTATTTTTATTTTTTAAATTATTACATAGTGTAAGATAGGACTGTTTTTCATTACTTTTTGTCTTTTGTCATGTTGTTCATATCGAATGCAGTTGTGGCTTCATTATCTTTTCCCTCATTTACTTTGTTGTCGTTTTCATATTTTATTGTTTTTGTGCCACTTTTACCATTCTGCACCATGATTTGTTGATAAATAGTCTATAATTTGGATAATTGGACAACACATTGAAGCTCTATCTGTTAAAGAAATCTACTTTTTTGTTATTATTTTTGTAGCTTAATTAAAGCATTCATAACCTTTTTAGATGAGTTTAACTTCTATCTACGCATTCATTTTCTTTGCCCGCTCTTTCTTGTTCAGGGTCAAGGAAATCTGGAGTCCAGCGGTCATTGGTTAAAGTGGGGCGTACACCTGGACAGGTCACCAGTTCATCACGGGCCAACATAGAAGCAAACAACCATTCTTACACACAGTCACCTCACAAATAGGGAAAATTTAGAGTTATCAATTAATCTAACATTCATGTTTTTGGACTGTGTGAGGAGACCAGAAAGGCCCCAGCTGATAGGACCTTTTGCTGCAAAGCAATAGTGCTAACTAAATCCACCACCATGCAGCCTTTGGTTTAACTTGATAACCAAAAGGTTGACATAAAAATCTGAACTCCCAATCAGTAAAATAAGAGTGTTCATCTGAATCTGCTCATGAAGACCCACTCAGAGTCTCTGCAGGTGTCACTGTTGCATCTCCTTTTGCACTTCACTTTTTCGTCTGCGGGATTCATCCTCTTAGAACATAAATTTAAAATAAATATAGATTTTACATTTTTGCAAATAATAATAAACTTAATTTAGGTCTCCCTTGTAGGAGCATCATTCAAATTCATCTGCTAAAATGACAACATAACAATGTTTTAGTGGTGAAAACATTTATTAAACACATTGATTTACACATTATTGAAAAAAACAGACTATGTTTTATTTTAATAAATTAGGTTTAAATGCCTGACTGTATTTGTGAATAGGCAAATAATCACAATATTAACCTAAGGCATGTATATTGCAGTTTATCACTGTGCTGTGTTGTTTTATCACTGCAGCTCAGAAGACAAAGAAACAGCCTTAAGTTCTGTGAGGTGAAGACTGTTCTTCTCTTGACTCTTCATTGCTTCCGTTGCTGATCTCCAGTCTGTCTGCACTGCTTAGTTTCAACACCAGGCACCCAAAAAGAATTTTCTTTTTTAATTTCAAGTAAGACTACGTGCAGTCACAGTTCAGTTTAAGGCAGTGCAGTTATTGGGCTCAGTTTCAACTGGTGGTGGTGGACCGGGGACTGCAGGCAAGAGGTAGGGAGGGTGAACACGGATGGCTCAAAGTTTTTGGTGTTAAAGGTGGTGGAGAAGTCATTGGCAAAAAACGAGGCCGACTCCGGGACACAGGGAGTGGCCGGTTCAGGCGTGACAGCGAGAGCCAGGGCGCTGGACAGGACCTCAGACTCGAACTGCAGCAGCTGGCCCATAAAGCTGAAGTTTGGAGAAATGACCGCCCGGCGCTGCTTGATGATGTCGAAGGCTTCGTCTAGTCGCAGCTGCTGGGTCCTCATGATGTAAGCCATGCAGATGGTAGGTGAGCGTGAGATGCCTGCTTCGCAGTGTACCAGAACCTTCCCTCCTGATTGCTTTATGTGATCTGGAAAGAGATAAACAGGGACAGGTTTTTGTTAATATGTGGTTCTTCCTTCTTTGATCACCACTACAAATAATAATCTTGCATTAATGAAAAATCCACTGGATTTTATTTATTCTTTTATGGATTTATCCATTTGTCTTCAGGCTTTAAAATGAATCAAATGGAACTTTTAAACACCTGGTAATCACACTCCTACTCACTAAATAATGCAAACACCTCACACAGCAGTAACAGTGAGATATTATGGACAAACAGGGACACAAAAATGCAGACATGTACTGTATCAGCTTTAGTGTTGCGCACAAAAAAAACCCACTTCTGAACTTGGCATTAGTCACACAGTGCAGCTGCTCATGAGATCTTTATTCCTCCTGCACCGATGTGGGGGTGCTACATGCAGCAGCTATGTTCACCGTGGAACACACGTGTGTCCTATTTTAGAACTGCGGCACACCTACACGCTCACCAGCAGGCTCTATCCCCTGCACACAAATCTACTTTCACTCATTTGTCTAAACGTCCCTCTTAAGATCTCTTAAAATCTTCACTGATTTTAAGATCTACCGCAAACACCTACACATCTCAGTTTCCATCTGTCTAGTTTGTAAGTCTGATTTTCCTGCAGTGCAGACACGCAGCAGACACCTACACGTCTGTCTCTATATATCACAGAAACATTGAGGGCCACTTCTGCCTGCTCCAGAGAGCCACTGCAGGGGGAAACGGCTGATTTCTGACAGCTCTGATCTCTGATAAAACACATAAATGAATCATGAACTTCAGGCTAGGGAAGAGGATGCAACGAGAGACGGACAGCAGCTGTGGGTGTTTTAATGACCATCATTTGGCCCGAGATAACACGACATGCTTCGGTCGCTGCTTTTACCCAGGATGTCGATAATATTTATTATCTCCTCCCCAAAGTTACATCACTCGCCCAGTCACAGTTCTGATTTGCTGATTGATTTTAATTTAAAACCAACAGCTGTGATTGTTTGCGTATGCCGCATGCTTAATGACTTGGCAGGGCTGGTGAATATTGGAAGCCTCGTCTGAATGTAGGCTAAACCTGCTCCTGGAACACTTTGCTGCCTTATGTAAGAGCCAAGCTTATGTAGGGACTGCATCCCCAAACAATACACAAAACCAACAATAGCTGCCACCCATTACAGGTCAGCCAATCTGCTCGTGGGTGAGCTTTGCCCTCTGTTACGCCTGGCTATAATTATCCCATTGTGTGTATCTTTGCAGCTGCTGCTGCTATTGACCAGCAGTTTTTTACTATCCTACACACTCTCTTTCCTTCTGTAACACATTTTCTGCTCTGCAGGTCCACCAATAATCTCCTACAGACAAACAAACATGCTCTCTTTTTAGTCACCTAGTCTTTATCCTCCACCCAATTATCCCAAATAACTGCCAGTGAGCATGTGTCAGTCAGCTCTGAAACTTCTCCACCCTGGCCATTGATAAGCTCAGACAGCTCACCTAGTTGTCACACTGACTGACCACACCCGGCAGCATGCGATTTGTCTTGGGAGGAGCTGATGATGGGTTTGGAGACAGAACAGAGGAAGGGCTGGCGATCGGAAAGGAAACAAGGGGAGTGAGCAAATCCTGACTGACAGCGGAGACTGGATGCGTTGGTGGGGGATTGAAGGCTTGCCATCAAAGTTAAACTGATTACGGCTGGGTCTCTTATAGCTTTCTATTTCTGAATGGCGGCAGGCTCCGACAAAAGGGGTCCTATTTGAAGCCGCTTTTCAAAAATAAACACACCTATGAATAGGTGTCTCTCCTTCTCAGCGTGGGTATTTTTAGGACTTGAATGATGTGGCCTTATAATAACACAAAAGCCCCGGAAAAGACTAAATTGGTGGCTGCAGGCTTGAGGGATTGAATCATTTACAGCAAAGCTCTTGATACGTACCCTAAACCCATAAAATAAAATAAATACACAAAAGAATAAACAGGCCTTGCATGTGTCACTCACCTATGAACTCTATGGCCTCCTGGAAGTGAGAACTGATGTCGGCCCTGTGACTGTCCTCCACCGGGATCCACTTGTAGTTGTAGTGGCCCTTGGCCGGCTGCAGGTCCCTGCGTGACACGTTGAGCAAGGCCGTGATGTGAAGGTCACTGAGATAGTCGTGTCTAGAGGCGTGATAGGCACTGCCGAGGTAGAGGAAAGGCAAGATCTCTACAGGTCTACCCTGGAGAGCGCAGATAAAGAGAGAGAGGGGGGGGAAACAGAGACGTGAGTCAAGTGCATAAAGACTGGGACACACAAGACAAAACACCAACCCTCCAGCCTTGATATGCATCTGCTTTTACCCTGAGAAAATGCACCCATTGTCCAAAACCTCTGCACCTGCCAGCTGAACATTATGTTCATTTGCAGATCAAGCACAAATGGAGGGACAAGACCCCCGCTTTTAGCAAAGCCATTAGGTGCCACAATGTGTCCATCACAAGCACAAGTGTATTTTCAGATCTGAAACTGCTTCATGCTTTCTATTTCCAGTGAGGGAGGAAAGGTCAGAGATGAAAGACTGCGTATTTTCTATCAGCTGGGCATCACTGAGTGGTAGCTCTCTTTTTGTGTCACATATAAAAAGAACCGGGGAGCAGGGAAGTTGGAGAATAAACATCAATGTTTTTTGTTTTTTTTTTTAATGCCAGTTACATGGTCTGAATGTAAAGAGTTTAAGAATAAACCCTGCCAGTTGCTGTGCGCCCTGCGGCTGCGTGGGAGAGGAGGAGGGAAGCGTCTGTGTCAGGGTGTTTCCATACCTGATCGTAATCTGGTTTGTGGTGAGAAAGCTTCTCGCTGTGGCTGTTGACTCTCTTCTCGGTTTCAGTTCCGCTCTGGTCAATGGTTTTCACCTCAGTGCAAAGTTCGGGGTATTGAGAGTGGAAGTTTTCGTATCCTCCTGAGAGAAACAGGAAAACAAACAACAAGAAAAATAATAAGTCACGAATACACATCTTTAATAAAGGAGCTTAGAATAACAATACGCACACTCACATATCTTGTGAAATGTGGCAGGCTTTATGAAACAGCGTTAGCGCTGGATTAAAGCATTTATAACCTGATTATAGACGCGTAATTAATTGCAGGAGCTCGCGCCAAGGGACCGGTAATCCGTTTAGAGGCCACGCATCCTGAAGACCAAGACGTGACCTTTTTTTTTTCTTTTACTTTTTTTAAAAAATCATAACAGAAAACTGCACTCTTTCCCGCAGGTTCAGGGGGAAACATTGTAGTTTTTTTTTTAATCAACAAAAGTAGTTGCACCACCAATTCAGCTGCGTCTCTTCGGCACTGACTCATCCGCTCCGCTGACGCACGCAGGACCTTCATGTCTACAAGAAATCTCAGTTTCTCCCAATATGGGATGGTATAGGAATGACTGGCACCGGCAAGCGGCACAATCCCGAAATAATCCCACCGTGAAAGGAAAATCTTCCCTGTTTTTTAACTCTTTTTTGTAACCTAATCACCCATGGAACTGACGCGTCGTTTAGTGTAAGCAGATAAGTTTCCCCCAGAATGACTATTTTCTTAATTACTAATCAACCCATTGATGAAATGTGGGGAAACATAGCTTATAAATCATATTAATGTTTTATTTTGAAAGTGGAAACTGTCACTTTTTTCTATCAGTAAAGATTTTCCCCTCTCTAAACAAAAAAAAATATATTTTTTTTTAAATGAAAATAATAATAATCTCACCTTTCAGGAAACAAATGCTCGTCCCGCTCGCTAGATGTGACAGGGTGTTTATGACGATTTGTGCTACGCTGTCCTTTTTCAGTTTTTGCCAGTGGGACGTCCGGTCGTCCAGAGCCACGATCGCCGATATGCTCCCTTCCCGGAGGCGATACAGGGCTCTCTCATCCGGGATGACAAACTGCAGAGGCACCGGGCCTCCCCGGGACCTCCGGACCACCACCGAGTTGAGGTTCACGTTGACAGAGCCTTTGATGCTGGAGTTCGTGAATGAGAAATAGGGTCGACAATCCACAATAAGGCAGCTCCCGCACTCCTTCCTGATGATTTTCCTCAGACGCCGGCAGTCTATTGTGGACACTTTCATGTTTACCGCCGAGGAGTTTAGTTTTTTTAAAATAAAATCTTGATTATAATTATTGCCCGAAGAAAACAAAGCAGACCACTCCTGAACGCGGGCGAGCGAAGAACCCCGTGCTCGTCTGTGTCTACATTTCCTCCAAGGGGATTCCGGCCGAGCAGTTTTAACTGAATGGGACCTCCGGCGCGTGACGTCACGAACCATATATGGACACCGACGCTGTGTGAGCGCAGGAATAGCCCGCCCACGTCCGTGACTCCGCCGTGACTCCGCCCCCGGCCCCGGTGGTAAATAAAGAGAAGAAGCCATGAGCTACTACTGCTGCTGCGGTCCGGCTGGTCCAAACATGCCCCTGAGAATAAGGAGTCCTCCCGGATCTGAGGCTAAAAATATTAAGTTAATAAGAAATAAGATGGTCCTTGTTTTTAAGAATCTGCTCATAGATGATAAATGAAACATGAAGAACCATGTTTTTTTCCTGCAGGAAAGATGTTGAACACAGAAATACACTGAAGCTATTGAGGGGTATGTAGTTTAAGCTGTTAAATTGGACAACAACGTTTTAGTGGCAGCATATTTCAGATACAAACCAGAAAAATTGCATTTTGTGCAAAAAACCCCCCCCACAAAAATAAATAAATAAAATAATGCAGTGTGAATGCTTAGTGCTGAGAAGAAGCTGAAACTTGAGTTGTTGAAGCTAAAAGAAACAGAACACTAGCTAAAAGCTAAAAGGAGCAGAGCACCTTAGAAGCTAAAATAAGCAAAACAATAGCTAAAAGTAGCAAAAGACTAGCTCATAGCTAAATGCTGAAAAAGTCTAGTTCAAAGTAGCAAACTGTTGCTATAAGAACCCATTTTGTGACTGTTTCACGAAGTTGGAGTAAAGACCCTAATGTGGCTCATAAAACACAAGTTGGGGGTCTTAAGATGGTACCCAGAATTAAATATATTTTGAAACGATTACTGACAAAATATTTGTCAAACAGCAGAAAAAAATAACCAGGGCTGATCTTCCTAGCTTGGACTCCATCTACAAACAACGTTGTAAAAAGCGAGCCATCTATATAATCAAAGAGAGACTTCACAAAAACCCTCCATACAACCTGAGGAAGAGTAGAGCAGACGGCACAGAAACACACAAAAGCTGGTTTCATGAAAGCTTCTTTCTTGCTGCAGTCTGATGGCAAACCAGTAATCATGCCGGATGACAAGACTCTCAGTGTGCAACACTTACCTTTTTACTGCTGTATTAGTTATTATGCTGTTAAGTCTGACTTGAAAGCTCTGCATAAGGATTCCTCCGAGCCTAAACTTTGAGTACAAATGGCAACAAAAGACTCTTTATCTTTATCTTCCCTTTTCATTTTAAAGCTGACAAGTAAACAGATAAAAATAGCCGAACATTTGTTTGAACTTTTTATAACTGGCCTCTTATTGATGTTTGTTTACTTCAGCGAGAGACATTTACTGTTGAATAGAATAGAATAGAATAGAATAGAATAGAATAGAATAGAATAAACCTTTCTTCATCCATCAACAGGAAAATTCACACTGTTGCGACAGCAGGTATTGATCAAAATAGGACAAAAAGTACATTTTTGAGTAAATTTTAAAATGAACTTAAAAGAAGGCCAATTTTGAAAACTACTTTTCTGTGGTATAGAGTTATATAAAGATTTTTATTTAGTGTACCTATTTAAATTTCCCAAAAATTTGTCTTGATTTGATCGACTACAAATAAACTTATAATATTAAAGAAACAAATAAATGGAAACGCTTCACAACTTAAGTCTTTGTTTACGATAAAAGAGCCTTTTAAATAATTTCAGA